>NC_064645.1:250552377-250852377 GCF_023864345.2 Schistocerca serialis cubense | reverse complement strand
GCTGCTATACAAGTGCCTAATCTTGATGCTGCTGTAGACGTCGGGGAATTGACTAGTCTTCAACTGGCCGCAGCCAGGCGGGAAAGGCGCTTATGTTCTCTTCGCCTAGAGGCCGCTACTGTGGCGTTGTCGTATTGGAGAGGGATCGGTCAGCGTGCTATTGACTGACGTCTTCTTCACGACCCCCTCTGCTCTATCGTTCCCGCCTGGCGTGCCAGTGCTTGCCTTTACGCCGAAACACATTCATTATGTGTCTTCCCGTACAGGAGAGACATTGAGAGTCGCTTGCCCGGTGTCAGTAGGTAAATAGAATATCGCAATGCCTGTGTTGTTATACTGCTCAAAAAGAAGTTTTAAATTTACATGGACGTATAATAATTATTAATGAGTTTAGCTGTTTACATCTTTCGACTTCAGCTTCTGAATAAAAACATGTTTTATCCTCACTGCAATTGTGGCATATTCTCAGTCGGTGTTCTTTGAGTGGATGGCTGTGGTATAACACTCATGTTCGCTTTCTTGGTAAATAACAATTCCTTGATGTCTCAATTAGTCTTCAACTGATGGCCCAGCGTCTTAATCATCACCTCCTCTTAGATCATTGAGAACAGTATCTTCTTCAGCCCCCTTAGCTGTGTGGTCAGCACGTCATGCAGCGGGCTAGAGTTCGATTTCCGTCCGGCTCGGAGATTTTCTCCGCTCAGAGACTGGGTATTGTGTTGTTCCCAACATTTCGTCATCGACAGGATAGGGGCCCAGTATGGCGTCAACTGAAAAGATTTGCAACTGGGTGGCCGATCTTTCCCAAATGGACACTCCCGGCCATCAATGCCATACGATCATTTCATTTCACTTTAGTGTCTTGTTGGGAGGACGACGGTTCAAACTCACATCTGGGCATCCTGATTTAGGTTTCCAGAGATTTCCCTAAATCACTTCAGGCAGATGCAGGGATGGTTGCGTTGAAAGGGCATGACCGACTTCCTTCCCCATCCTCCCCTAACCCGATGGGACTGATGACCGCGCTCTTTGGTCCCACCCCCAAATCAACCAACAAATTTAGGATCTCTTTCACTACTTGCCACTTCACTTAACTCTGTATCAGTTGGATCGGTATCATCAGCTGCTAATTGTTCAACTATATCTCTTTCAAGGTCTTTTTAAGGTATCTGACAATGCCTTTGTATCGCTGTTGGAACTGGAACAATTCCGATAAGAACATGTAATGTCAAAAATGCTGTAGGGTTGTGTACAACATAATGCTAACAATATTCATGAGTGATGCACCAAAACACTTAAAGTAACTTGGCAACATGACAGTTCTCTCAGTAGTGAAGGAACACGGAGCTGAAGTGAGAGATAGGAACTTAAAGATAGGTCGCCTGCTACCTCACAATGTAGGTCCAAGGTTAAACACAGTGTAGTTCCAAGATTAAATTTACATTTACGTAGCCAGAATAGTCGGTATTTTAGTCCTTGTGAACAACCTGTAGTTCATAACGAAAAAAGATTGTTGAGACCAACGAACGCCGGTCATTACTAATAATCTATACAAAAAATTAAATGAAACTGTTGGTCATCTGACTTATAGAAGGCCTCACAAA
This sequence comes from Schistocerca serialis cubense, assembly GCF_023864345.2. Lineage (NCBI taxonomy): Eukaryota > Metazoa > Arthropoda > Insecta > Orthoptera > Acrididae > Schistocerca > Schistocerca serialis. Next base: position 250,850,773 of record NC_064645.1, on the reverse strand, counting down.
TGGACAGCAGATTCAACTCATATTTGACTGGTCGCTTGTATACAACTTCAAACGAAAGTTTTAAATTCTTTTCGGACCTGGAGCATTGAAGATGTCTTGCAAGGAAATTACAGGTACAGTAAGTCAAAGCACTCCTATACTTGAGGCTTGTTATTAAAATGTTATTTTGTAGTGATATAACCTTAAAATGGTTCAAATGGCTCTGAGCGCAATGGGACTTAACTTCTGAGGTCATCAGTACCCTAGAACTTAGAACAACTTAAACCTAACTAACCTAAGGACATCACACACATCCATGCCCGAGGCAGGATTTGAACCTGCGACCGTAGCGGTCACGCGATTCCAGACTGTAGCGCCTAGAAATGCTCGGCCACTCCGGCCGGCGATATAACCTTATTTCGGCTCCATGGCTATTATCAAGCTATCTGAAAACATATGGAGTTGTTAGTGCATCTGTCTAAGTCTATTCGTAACTAATAACAATTTTATACCTGTTGAAGTATTTACTTCCATAATACATGGTTAATGCTGTCACCGTGTACGTTATATAACTGCATATCGTAGGTGTAGCGCAGACTGAGTTCTTTTTCTCTAGATATGTATCGTCTCAGCAATGGAATTTATTGATTAACATTCTGCACTAAGATCCATTTAACATATCTGTAAGTTTGACAGCTTGAGATAAAAACTGAGACAACGATGTTATATGTGTACGTAGTTGACTTAATCATCTATGTAGTTGTGCATGTGTTTTGTATGTGGTAGTAAACTCTTTTATAATGTACTCTGGCGTTTTCTTTGCCTGTAAATTTATTTTACACATTATCATGTTCTACAATTTCAACAATAAAGTATAATTTTTATATTTTAAGTAATTTCCTCGGTAAGAATTTTATGTGGAAATTAACGTATGTGTGAGAAGATTTCTATTTCTTCCAAAACGTGCATCATCGTGCACATTGTTGCTAAGTTCAGAATTTGCATCGCATTTTGGATCTGGTTTACATTGTGGTTTACTGCTTGCGTGTGACTGAAGACTGGGCGTGGGTTTTTGTCATTGTTTCTCCTAAGTTATGGGTATCTGGTAGCGAAATTTCTGCCCATTTGACCTATACGGAATTTTCACAGTCATTCAGATTAATTTCGTTTACGCCTGGGCATGTGTGCACCAGGACATAGAGGATGCTCCGCTAAACAATTTGATGTAGGGAACCCGGGGTCAGAGAAGGCAGCTTAAGAAGATAATAGGAATGCAATCACATTACTGTGTACCTTTTAATTTAGATTAGTTAACTGCAGATACCATTATTGACACAATTAACATACGATTTGTATTGTATCTCACAAAATGTGCTGAAACTGTCAGCCATCAACGTCAATGTAAGCACGACATCGGCGAACAAGATTCTGACGCGCGCGCTCTGAGAAACATCCGTGGTGCATGGTACTGTACGTAGCTGAACAGGAATGAGTAATGAATGGGTCTGTTATTGATTCCTAGCACGTTTTGTCATGGGACAATGTAAATACGACACAACAGAGCCATGTTATGTACAAGTACAGTAAACAAAACCTGCATCATGAATTCCTGGTAATCCGTAAATAATGTACGTGTAAATAAACAGTGCAGGACGTGTAAACTAGTACACATGTTAGTTGAAACTAAACTGCAAAACAATAATGCTAGACAAAGCGGTAGACAAGTTTACTTCCACATCTCCTTAAGCCGGCTTCTCCAACCGCAGGTTTCCTCTCTCAAATTGTTCATTGGAGCGTTCTCAATGTCCTGTTACATTTTTGCACCCTCTTACTGAACCACCCTGTATTTTTGTGATATGTACGTTCCTGTTTTCTTGGTATCTATCTTATGACCTGCAGTAACAGAAAACGTGGTTTAAAATGAAGGCAACTTTTAAAAATTACAGTTTCAAAATTGACATACTTGTTCAATATGATTGCCATGACGTCCTTGACGCATTTTTGTGCACATGAAATTCCAGCCAAACTAACTTGTGCAGAACCATAACATCGACTGTTTCAGTACTCCGTTATAAGTTTTCCTTCCGTTATTCTGTTGTTTTATGTTTAAATTTTCAAATATCCTCACAGAAATAAATCTCAAACCCACAAGTCCGGCGAACGATGAATATACGAACTTTTGCTTATTGTGAATCCTTCTGTGAGTGCTTCGGCAATAGGAAGAAGCTATCGACGTGACAGTTAGCTCGCATCTCCTTCCTACTGGAAAAAGCAGCACTGCCTTTCATGTTCCTTTAACTGAGAGCAGAAGTTCATCCATATTTTAAAATAAACGTCTCAATTGAGAGCTGTTTCAAAGAACAACACATCAATAATTCGACTTACAGAAATCGCACACAGTTTTATAACTTACATTGTAGCGACGAGGAACTTGATGCACAGTCAGAGATGTTTTGGAGGACAAGCAGTGATTTTTATGGCTATTCCCTATACTGTGTTGGGTCAATCCTCAATGTGCACAAGCAATCACTCGCACTACTATTATTATAGCACAAATCAGTTCCACGTGAAACTGCTGATGTTTGACATCATATCAGTTTCCTTTTCCCGGCTTCTCAGTATTTCTTCATTCATGCTCTCTCTTGTTCTTCTGCCTGTCTCTCCACTCACTTCTTTCGTGTTTTTTTTCCTGAAATTTCTTGCCTGTAAGGACATTTCTCTAAAGTGGGTGCCTATATTATATGTGATTAACGATGAAGACACACAAAACCACTCAAATTATTCTAAAAATTATAACTATTACATAGTCAGGAATGATGTGTTTCCAAAAGCTGCATAGCTATACGAAGGAGCTTTATTTGCAACTATCTTTCACGTCAGTATAGACGCTTCTTCAGGTTTATCAGTCAAGAATATAAATCGTTGTGTGAAACTTTTGAAATGCTAGAAATACAGAGCTATACTGTCAGTATTAAACAAAAATAATGACAAGTACTCACAATAGTCAAAGTAGGGAGGATATAAAATATTTTCTGAAAAAAATGTTTCAAATGGCTCTAACAACTATTTGACATAACATCTGAGGCCATCAGCCCCTAGACATAGAACTACTTAAACCTAACCAACCTAAGGACATCACACACATCCATACCCGAGGCAAGAGTCGAACCTGCGACCGTAGCAGCCGCGTGTTTCCGGCCTGAAACGCCTAGAACCGCTCGACCACAATGGCCAGCCAAAGTCTTTTCTGAAAGTATTTGTATGGGGTGTAGCCATGTATGGAAGTGAAACATGGTCGATAAACAGTGTAGACAGGAAGAGAATAGAAGCTTTCGAAATGTGGTGCTACAGAAGAATGCTAAAGGCTAGGTGGGTAGCTCACGTAATTAGTGAGGAGGTACTGAACTGAAATGGGTAGAAGATGAATTTGTGGCACAACTTGACTAGAAGAAGGGACCGGTTGGTGGGTCATGTTCTGAGGCATCAAGGGATGACTAATTTAGTACTGGAGCGAAGGGTAGGGTATAAATCGTAGAGGGAGACCAAGAGATGAAAACACTAAGCGGATTCAGAAGGACATACGTTGCAGTAGTTATTTGGAAATGAAGAGGCTTTCACAGGATAGAGAACGGTGGAGGGCTGCATCAAACCAGTCTCTGGACCGAAGACCACAACAACACGCTCACAATGGTTATATTTTCATAATGAAGATGGACGGTTACGGAGTCCCACCTTTTGGGAAGTTATCCACGTTAACTGTCAACTACATTGAGGGTTGTCATAATAAAATTAATGCTTGTCAAAATATACAAAGCGTAACTGCTTAATGAGCCGTATCAAGAAAAAAGCGAAGGAAATAATTAATAATGAATAGGACACTACTGTGATCGGGGATAAAAGTTGAACCCCGAACAGTCAGACTTAACTGAGACACTACAATATCCAATCGAATTTTGATTTTCTGAAATGACTAGAACGATTTAGCAATTGTATAATACTCAGATACTGCCCCTTTGGTAATTTCATAGTATTGAGGTACTGATGTAAAGTAGATAATGATTTATTTTTTATTTTATATCTACAACAATCTACGGATTTTTGAAGCTGTGCAATGCAGTTCCCAGCCTTCGGTCGTTTCCTAGTTATGATTTCTTCCACGCAGCTCTTCGTGTGTTGAGTTTGTTTTCAGCATCGGCACTGTGGCCTCTCTCGTTCCTGTGTACCGCTAGTCTCCAAGGGCCACTTACACCAGCAATACGACAGAAGTACTCAAAATACACGGGATTTTGTTTTAATTCATTGGTTTTATACAGCTGTTGTGTACCGGATCTTATAATATATCCTCCGAGGTGTTCTCTGGTCAGCTACTTTTCAGGTATCTTCCATTCTCGATGGTTTGGTTCCATAGACAAGTATTATTTTTTGGAAGATATTTACCATGAGCTTATAGTAATTTCCCTAGAAGAGAGTTAACTTTCAGGCATTTTATTCCCGTTGCCAGTAGTAAGCGTATCATTATCCGTTTTTTCGCTGCTTTTTTTCTAGGGGCCGGCCGAAGTGGCCGTGCGGTTAAAGGCGCTGCAGTCTGGAACCGCAAGACCGCTACGGTCGCAGGTTCGAATCCTGCCTCGGACATGGATGTTTGTGATGTCCTTAGGTTAGTTAGGTTTAACTAGTTCTAAGTTCTAGGGGACTAATGACCTCAGCAGTTGAGTCTCATAGTGTTCAGAGCCATTTGAACCATTTTCTAGGGCCTGGCTCATTCATCAGACATTACTAGCATATTTTGACAAGTGTGTTTCGGGAGTACTTAGTTTTATCATGAGAACACACTAATGTGGTTTGACTCTTAACATGGGTAACTTCCCGAAAGCTAGGATTCTGTAATTGCCCATCTACAGTATGGAAATATAACCATTGTACTTTTCATTGTTTTTCGTTGAATACCTTGCTATCGTTCTGCATCTGTACCATTTCAAAAATTTCAAGCAGTGATTTGTGTTCTTGAGAGAAAAACCTGAAGAGGCGTCTGCATTTTGGAAACGTCTCATCATTCTTGACGTTTAAATCGTTTAACATTTTATGACGATTTGAACAGTTATTTATTGTTGACTGTTGTTTTTATTATTCAAACTTTCTGTGAGCTGTGGTTGCCGCTCCCCCCCCCCCCCCCCCCCCCCCCCTCCGCCATTCACTTCGGAGTTGTTTGTAGTTTTAAATATTTCGTAAAATAACCTGAATGTTTGTGAGAGTCTTGTTATCCGTTGTTTTTAAGTGAACACAAAATACAATCCTTCGCTTTCTCATTGTATCTTAATTTTGCATACACCCACAAGATGGTTCTCGATTTCCAAATTAAGTTTTCTTACTTGGAACAGAATCTTTCTTCTTTTGGCTTTTTCCAAATTATTTGATTGTTTAACTGCGTTTATGTTAAGGCAATGTCAGACATAGAGGCACCAGAGTTTAATCACCACATTGTAAAGCATTAGTTTTGTATTAGCAGATAACGATTTTTTATGGTACATGTTGTTGTGGATTGGCAAGAGAGCCAACCCACTATGAGAGGAAGCCGAAAGGCACGCGTTTTAGCTCACGCAGGCTGGCGTGAGGTCTAGAACAGGACAAGGAAGTTAGACTTTAGCAAAAAAGGACGTAGCTGTTGGAATACTTAACTTTAATCCGTAAATGGTGAACATCGCTCTTGACGGTACATGTTTTACAGCATCAATAGTAACTGGTAATGGTGCTTTGTTAGGTCGTAGCAAATGACGTAGCTGAAGGCTATGCTAACTATCGTCTCGGCAAATGAGAGCGTAATTTGTCAGTGAACCATCGCTAGAAAAGTCGGCTGTACAACTGGGGCGAGTGCTAGGAAGTCTCTCTAGACCTGCCGTGTGGCGGCGCTCGGTCTGCAATCACTGATAGTGGCGACACGCGGGTCCGACGTATACTAACGGACCGCGGCCGATTTAAAGGCTACCACCTAGCAAGTGTGGTGTCTGGCGGTGACACCACACATGTTACATGTTATCCGTTAAGTGCAGTGTCATTTCCTTTTTCCTGACTCTATTTACATTTATTGCTGTGTTCCTGAGAATTAGCCTGGATTGTATTCGCGTATTTTGATTCAGTATATTTTGCTGGATCCTAACGTTGGTCAAACGATCTGTAATCCGGTTTTTTCTGTTACCTCTTGAAGAACATATTAGAGGAATAAAACTATGCTTCTGTTTGAAGTAATTTGTTTTCTTTGTTGTACGACTGGTTTAGGTAGTTTAAAGCTCCATCATCAAGTGCTACCAACTGTGCTTGAGGAGGATGAACTATCTTACAAGACGTCTGGAACTTGAAGCTTCCGAAACATACTGTGCAATAAAAAAAGACAAATTACTTACAAATAGAGCTGATTTTTATTCTATTAATGTGTCCCTCACTAGCGGATGTTCTCCTGATCAAAGAGTTTACACTTAGAGAACATTTATCTGTTTCATTGCATCTTGTAGGTTATCTGCTAAACTTCCTAAATCGCCTGCAAAATCTACGCCCCGTAAATTTAAAGGTTTTTCTGTGTTACTTCCAAGTTTCACTTTACTTATTCCCTCTTCTTTCCTTTTCCTCCATTCTCATATTCCTTGAGTACTTAATCAGCTGGGATTAATGAACGAGCACGTGAAAGGCGGTAATATTTCAGTATGTTTAACAACTGACCTTTGCGAAAACCGTCTGACAGATAGTTTCCAAGCTTGCAGTAATATTCTGAAAATTATTTGCTACCGCTATCACTGAACCGATGTCTTATTGATACTCTTAGAATTAGAAAGTATTGGAATGCCATTGCTGTGTTCCTTCTAACAACAGTTCGACAAAAATTTCTCGAATATTTTTAAATGAGCGGCTAAGGGTGTATGCTTCAACTATACGCATACTTCTATTCACAGTTCATGCAAGTTTCACTAGAAAACCTCAAGAACGATAAAAGTTACACCATCTTCTAGCAAAAAGTAGCAACTAAATCTGTGACCACCAGCCGAGCCCGTAACGTCATCGGATGATACGCTAAGCAGGAAAGGGTGGCAACACAAATGTTGTGTAAAGAGCGTGAACCCTTTAATGTTGGACGTACTATATTCCTAGTGGTCTTCTCTTATTATTCTGTAACAAAGAACTAACAACTGCGAATATTCAGAATATTTTGAAATGAGGTCAGGAGAAATGCCGTTTTTTCTCGCAAACGCCATTGCCGGAAATGAAAGAAACATGTCAACACCATGGCGTCAGGTATGTTCATGAATATTCAAGCTCCCCTCTTTCCATTTGCACTCAGTGTTCACCGCCGCTCCCACTAGAGAATTCTCTCCCCTGGGCGGCTGGGCGGTGTGCGCTATCATTAGTATTTATTGTTATATGAAGGTGGAGGACCCAAGCCCAGATCTGACAGCAAATATGCGCGCATACACACACACACACACACACTCACACACACATGAAGGATACACTCACGTCGGCCGCTGGTGGCCGAGCGGTTCTGGCGCTACAGTCTGGAACCGCGCGACCGCTACGGTCGCAGGTTCGAATCCTGCCTCGGGCATGGATGTGTGTGTTGTCCTTAGGTTAGTTAGGTTTAAGTAGTTCTAAGTTCTAGGGGACTCATGACCTCAGCAGTTGAGTCCCATAGTGCTCAGAGCCATTTTGATACACTCACCTATTCGAAATCCGATATGCCACCTCCGCACTCTTAACTATCCAGTAACTATCTCACCTCACTCCCTCGAAGTTTCCCCGTACCTGACCTTTGAATCTGCATCTGAGTCTATACCCCTGCACTTAGTATCAGTGTCTAAAATCATGCGAAAACGCTGCTCTCGAATAAGCTTGAGTGTGAGGTGGCGAAAGGCCAATGATGTTTGCGGCATAAGACGGCCAACGTATTGTCTGCCATGCAACCACATTACTGGCTGCTCATGGCAACAAAGGCAGGAACTCGAAGTATCCAAAGGTCGGCACGGCATGAGGCTATGGAGCGTAGCTGAACTGCTTAGTCGACGAGTAACTCACAACAGTGCTTCAGTGCTACTGGTGTTGACACAAGGCAAAGCAATGGCAACGATAAATAAAGCAATCATTGAGTATATCTACAACAGTTGCCGAAGCTTACGTTTCGTCAGACAGGAACCTAAGGAATTTCGGAGCGTGAGAAAAGAGTGGCAGAGGAAATATTAGCGTTTCTGCAAGATGTTAATGGGCTGTGTGGTGTCGTATACACTTGACTGTGTGGACAACGTACATGAGGGGTACAATAATGGGTGCTTAACAAGTGAAAGTGATATTGAAACAGGTGTTGAGCCATGTAGTTCATCATCTTTGTCGGAAAGGGAGTCACAGATCCAGTCTCCAGTGAAACGTAGTAGAGGACAGTCGTTGCCGAAGGAGCGGGTACTAAACGTAATTACGTACTTGGAAGATCATCTGCAGGGTAGTAAAAAAACAATTATGAAAAGATTTAGAATAAGTCCGCAGCAATATGACCGTGTAGTGCACAAGAAAAGGTACTGATTTTCAAGAGAGGGGGAGATGCACATGTTACAAAAACCAGTGATTGCGCTTTTCAACTATGCTCGATATAATTTACAGGATGTTCACGATAATGACCCACTACGTTATGCACATAATACTGAACGCGACATGGACTACATAGATTTCAAGGGAAGCAGTGTATGATTGCATAACTTCAATCAGTGCTACAGAATTGTGAGACGTAAGGTAACGAAATTTCAGACAAAGCATCAACCTGACAATGCACGTCAAAGTACGGAATCGGCCAGAAAATTTGTAGAATTTTTTTTTTCAACTCAAACCAATAGAGATTTGAAGAGGAAATGCATATGAAAGGAATCCTGGATATTGCAGGCACCCAGAGAGTTGTATCAACATCAACTAACATCATAACCTTAAAGCATTCATCTCAAATATGCCGACAGTTAATCTGGATGGTAAATTGCTGTTGAGTTATATGTTGCACCGCGAGAAGTTCGAGGTGCCATCTACAATTCTTTCTCGTGTGCGTAATCATACAAGGGCAGTAGGGAATACTTACGTCACAACAAGCAAGAGTTGGAATATAGGTGTGAGAGAACATCTATGGGATGAGCACTGCTTTACGCCAACAACTGGTCAAAATAACTTGCTTTTGCTTGATTCATGGTCTGCGTATAGAAATCATACTCCTTTACAGAAAACTCTCTCTCCTGAAAAGTGTGTGACATTGCAATTCATAACACCTGGATCCACTGGATAAATTCAGCCTCTGGTTGTCTGTTTTTTCCATGCCTATAAAACATATTATCCCACTATCTGGAGCTACACCTTAGAGAAAGCCAGTTTCACGAGAAGCTCTACAACAGACTGGTTCACATTCGGTTTCATGCCATCACATTCCATCCTCATCACTTCGTTACACCAATGTGATTCCTCCACACTTTCTGAGGATGTGCATTTTTTGAAGCGTAATCTATACATCCGAAAGGAGGTTCATTTCTGCTCCTCCTGGATCCTGTTTCTGTCATCCTACTGATGCGGAAGGTGATTCATTAGAAGGTCACGTTTTTCCTGTTATGATTGTTAACACAAAACTTTCAAATTAGCCTTACTGAAGATGGTACTTGCAACATTTCACTGAAGGTGCTCCTTGTAGTTTTCTGTCACAACTTTTTTATAATTTCATATATCATTAGGATGGTTTGGAAGAATGAGGGAAGAAAATTACCACATTTACTAAATCAAAATTGCACTAAGGTAATTAAAAAATAAAAACTCTTGCTAGAGCAATAAAATTATGCAGTTTTCAGAGAGTAATGTAAAGTACTGACTTAGTCATTCCTTAGAAAATAGTGAACATTCTTCAGTATGTCAGACATAAGTAATATAAAACAATAATCTAGTGTAGAAGGAAAGTTATGTCAAATACAACTGCGACACAGAAATAATGATCACTGACAACAGATTAGATGGTTACAACATTTGAATGTTGCGGGAGTTTTAGTTTTCACTTTTTCGGGGCGTTGTAGAGCAATATTCGCTAATTTCCCGCATATCCGTACCTGTTACTTTTTGTTCCTCTTTTTTTACAAAGAAATTTCCTGACTGATGTTTTCACTTTCTGGTGAATACGAGGATTAAAAATTTAAAGTTATTTCGTTGTAATTAAAAATTTAAAAACTTTTCTGAAATACATAAAGTAAGATATGAGGCTTCACAATTTTTTTTCCAACGCAGTCACAGATCTGGAGTCATGCTGCCTCGCTGAATCCAGCAACAAGTTACTCAATAATATAGGGGTGCTGGGTCTCGTCGATACACATGCAGACTAAGGAAAGGTACGTTTGAAGGTACTGTGATACCTCCGCCCTGGTTCACTTGCACCAACTCAGAGCGCCAGCGGTTGACGAGGAGGAGGGAAGCGGATCCAGTGTGGCAAGCGCCGAGAAGTGGACTTTGGAGCCATTTTGCAACCACACAACAGGTAGTTGGCAGATCTCATCGCCTTGCTTAAGAATGGACACTTTGCGAAGAGCCTGGCGGGCAATTACAAGCGTTCCGAAAACTGATGGACCCAGCAGCCATTAGCATGGAACATCAATACTGTACGCGAGAAACATGAGTTATTCTGAACTGGCAGCTATCGTTCTGCTGTCTTAGAAAGCAGGAATGTGCCGACAATTCCAGCACCCCGCAGGAATTGGGAGAAGCGTACACAAAGTGAGAAGAATTCGCATTGAGAGGCGCATGTAATAAGTCAGCCTTCTTGGAAACATATTTTCTTGGCAGTAAGGTTCAAATGGCTGTGAGCACTATGGGACTTAACATCTGAGGCCATCAGTCCTCTAGAACTTAGAACTACTTAAACCTAACTGACCTAAGGACATCACACACATCCATGCCCGAGGCAGGATTCGATCCTGCGACCGTAGCGGTCGCATGGTTCCAGACTGAAGCGTCTATAACCGCTCGGCCGCACCGGCCGGCTTGGCAGAAAGGACCTGCCTTATAAATCAAGGACTCCAGAAGACAGAGACGAAGCACATACACGAACCTGTCCAGACCTCACGCAGAGGTAGCGGCTACAGAGAAGTGTTGCATCGCCGCTCTCACAAGCCTTGGAAACGCAGAAAAACGTCGTAAGGATGTGAAATCGTGAGAGAGACACCTCTTTCCGAGACACACACCAGCTCATTCAAAACAAGACTTTCCCACTCCGCTCGTTGAGGCGTGGCAATGAAACGGCCATCATTCATTGAGCGGCATTGCAAATCGAGTCTGCCAGTGTCAAATTTCGAAGGATAGTTGAGCTGAGGGATGGATGCATGAGGGGAGTCGGTGAGACAGCGCGTAACCAAACGAACATGGGGACTCTTCCAGTCATCGCCAAAATCCGCCTTCCAGCACCGTGATATCGCAGCTCCGGCCACGCAGACAACGCGGAGATCGTACCTGGGTCTCGCCGCAAAGCCACGTGGGCCGATGACAGCAATCGACTAGCGCCGCACACCTCCGAGGCGAGGCGCCGTACCTACGGATTGCCTGCCGCCGACAGCAGTACACAACGATTCATCCAACCGTTCCTTTCAGTAACCGAGTCGCGTAGACGCACAGTCAAATCGGCCCTGAGATTTGTAATTTTGTTCTGGTATGTGTAAAGAGTACTGAAATAAATACATTTCTTTATTTCTTTCATGGTGTAATCATCTAAGCTACATTTTACATTCACACATGAACGCCTAATTTCGTACCATTTCTCTTTGATTTCATTTAATTTATGCTCCTTAATTATCGGCTCGTAGCTTGGGACGACTTCATTGGTAATTTTCATGTTATTTGCATCACCAACAAACAATGCCTGGAATCCACTAATTTTTTGCACTCAACGTCGAGTCGTCGTATTAGTAGTTTTCATCTTATGTGATGTCATGAAAAATTTCTTGATTGACCATAATACTGGTAGCACAGCTCGGTTAACGGAAGTACAGTAATGTGAAACCACAAAGTGTCTAACAGTGTGGTGCCAATCTAACGTCCATCTGTAGTTACGGGTTAAATACCCTTTTAAATTAGAAATAATAGCTATCAGAATGTCGGACTCCCAACACCGTGTTACAACAAAAATTTCATAATCGCATATAGTAGGAGTACTTTGCTTTTGTGTCCACAGTTCTGAAATTGAAATAGAAGATAAATTAGTTTTTGTTCATACGATAACCGGAAGTATGTTGTAGGTGTAGTCACTGACTTGTTAGTATCCTACAGCATCGCGTTTACGTAATACCAATACGGCGTAGTAATAAGAAAGCATTCACACACATCTTCATATGAATTTTATTATTCATCAATTTGTAATTAATATAAAAATCTAGTTTAGAGACACCAAATTTCTGTAACTTGACTGTAATGACATTCAATAAAAAACATTGTCAGCTAAAATAAACATTAATGCTAAACAATACTGCTGTAGATAGCTTGTCTTAACGTTTCGAGGGAATAACATTGTTTTATTGTAAAATCTGAAACAGCCGGCCGCTGTGGCCGAGCGGTTCTAGGCATTTCAGTCTGGAACCGCGCGACCGCTACGGTCGCAGGTTCGAATACTGCCTCGGGCATGGATGTGTATGATGTCCTTAGGCTGGTTACGTTTAAGTAATTCTATGTCTAGGGGACGGATGACCTCAGATGTTAAGTCCCATAGTTCTTAGACCCATTTGAACCATTTTGAACCTGAAAAACAAGGAAGATTGAAGTAAAGGTAACTTTACTGAGATTACTTTCAATCATTAAAAGTCATAGTTCGGAAAACTTTGAGGCGCTGCGCTTTGCCATGTCTTCTCCACCTTCATTGAGCAGACTAGTCGGATGAAGTGGGCATAATGACTTTACTGCCAGTCAGGCAGCTCTCTCTCTGTCTCTCTCTCTTACTCCCTCACTCACTCTCCTTGCATCTACGTGGTGATTTTTTTGTTTAGTAATCCAGACCGATACATTTCTTCTTCCTTCAGTACAATACATCGCCACCATGCGTATCCCAAGTCACTTGTTTTCCGGCAAGCCACAGACTGCTATTGCTCGCCTCCTTTAACAATAAATCTCTCGCATACTGAGTGCAGTTCATTTTGATACCTTTACATATACAGGGAGTTCATAAAGTCCGCGAACATTTTCAGTTATTTATTGCACAAGAACCAAACACTGTACAGATATCATACATATGTCATTTTGAAGTTTTTTTTTTCATGTATACCGCCACAGCGTAGTTTGGTAATTTGCCGATAGTCAGGTTGCATCATGCGCAACTTCACACTCGACATCCATGGCGAGGTTCATCTTTGCAACCACGACAGCATCCAGTGCGGCACAGATGGTCCCAACAACATGCCGAATGGACCGCTCAGGATTGGCATCACATTCTCTTCACCGATGAGTGTCGCATATGCCTTCAACCGGACAATCGTCAGAGACGTGTTTGGAGGCAACCCGGTCAGGTTGAACGTCTTAGCCACGCTGCCCAGCAAGGTGGAGATTCCCTGCTGTTTCGGGCATTATGTGTGGCCAACGTGCGCCGCTGGTGATCATGGAAGGCGCCATAACGGCTGTACGACACGTGAATGCCACCCTCCGACCGATAGTGCGACCATATCGGCAGCAAATCGTCTTAGTGGACAACAATTCGCGCCCCCATATTGCACATCTTAAGAATGACTTATTTCAGGATAACGACATCGCTAGACCAGAGTGGCCAGCATGTTCCCGAGACATGAACACCATCGAACAGGGCTGTTTATGGACGACGTCACCCACCAACCACTCTGAAGGATCTGCGCCGAATCGCCCTTGAGGACAATCTGGACCAACAGTGCCTTGATCAACTTGATGATAGTATTCCATGATGAATACAAACATGCATCACTGCAAGAGGACGTGCTACTGGGTATTTGGGTATTAGAGGTGCAGGTGTGTACAGCAATCTGGACCACCACTTCTGAAGTTCTCGCTGCATGGTGCTACAACAGGCAATGTGTAGTTTTCATGAGCAATAAAAAGGGCGGAAATGATGTTTATGTTGATATCTATTCCAATTTTCTGTGCAGGTTCCGGAACTCTTTGAACCGAGGAGATGGAAAACTTTTTTGATGTGTGTACATTACTGCCGTAATATATCCATGTGGTATAGTACCCATATTTTCACGCTTTATTTGGGCATCCGTATTACTTATCATTCAATAAGACATTTTCGTTTGCACAATATTATCATTTCCTAAAAATTTGCGTTATCTTATGGGGTGCTTCCCTTCTCTGTACGTCAGCAAAGATCGGACAATACCATTTTAGGCGTATGGTAAATACCTCAAGTGGCACCCCACAATGTCATACCGTATAAATATTTGTGGATAATACTAGGGAGCAATATTAAATAGAACAATCACCTGAAATTAATATTTGTGAAAACGAACGCAAGATGTAGATTCTTTGGTCGGGTTCTGCAAACAGCAATGAACCTGCATGCGAAATCTGATAAAAGTCTTACAGCGACTAATTCTGTTTTTATAATGTTTGGACTCTTTGTCAACTAAGCTTGAAAATAGACGCCGAACGAATTCAGAGATATGGTCGTAGTAGCTCGTTATACTCTATATAAAAGTGGATCGTAATTTTGAATCTTTGGAAGGAAGGTGGTATATCTCTTGCCAGATACAGTTGGCTAAATTTACACTCCTAGAAACATACCGGGCAATAGAAACAGAAGCCTTAAAAATTGGCCTCATAGTAAATGAAAACAAAACAAAATATATGGTAATGTCACAATCTGAGGCCAGAAGAACCCCTAAAAACCTAAACATCAATGGGAAATGCTTCAATGGAGTGTCCTCTTTTAACTACTTGGGAGCCCTAATAATAAATGACAACAGTATTGGAAAGGCCATAAGGGAAAGAATACAAGCACGAAACAGATCTTACTTTGCAAATATGCAACTTCTCAAAAATAGTCTTGTTACAAGAAAAACTAAACTGCTAATATATAATTCCCTAGTCCACCCAGTTATCACATACGGCTCAGAGGTATGCACGTTGACAGAACACGACAAAAATGCACTAAGAACCATTGAGCGGAAAATACTACGCAAAATCTATGGGCCAATAAGGGAGGAAGAAGGCTGGAGAATACGCTACAATGCCGAATTACAAGAGTTAATACAAGGCAGGGACATAGTCAAATTTGTGAAATCACCGCGAATACGATGGCTAGGACACTTGGAGAGAATGGCAGAGGATAGAATTCCAAAGAAAATGATGAAAGGTATGATCCACTCAGTTAGGCGAAAATGGAGGCCTAGAAGAAGATGGATCGACGAGGTAATAATGGATACCACCAGTATGGGAGTCCAGGGGTGGAAAAGAGCAGCAAATAACCGATAAGTATGGAGGAAGATTGTTGAGGAAGCCAAGGCTCACCAAGGGATGTAGCACTACTGAATAAGAAGAAGAAGAAGAAATTTACAAGACCTTTATTCCAAGAGGACTGTGTGATTACTATGTTCGCATCGTTGTATATCTCGCGTAGTGATCATGTGAATAATAGATTACTGCATACGTTATGCATACTGCATAATTTTTTCGTTGCTCAATACACATAAGTATTAGGATACATTATCGATTGCTCTGAAACAGAGTACCCTCCACCACGCGCTGTAATGTGGCTTGCGGGCTGCTTCTGTAGATATAAATACTATCAGAGATTTTAGAACATCTCAAGGTGCTACTTCGTTGAAAGTTGTTTCATCATCCTGTACAAGGCCGTGTTCATTCACACCAAAACTATACATACCTTTCCTCAAATGAAGTACAGAGTAGTCTCTTAAGCTATCTGCTTTTACTCTACATGGAACTGCAGTGCGTGATTCTGTTCACATTCGTCCTGCATATACTAGTTCTTTTTAACAGATACTTCATCACGTGCTCACATCAAATTAAAGAATTTTTCATCTGTATTTCCGTTCACAAACATGCTGCTACCCGAAGCGACTCGATACGCTATACCACTAATCATTAAAATTGAACCACCAGAAACCAGTAACATTTTGAGAACAAACCATGTGTCTGGCACATGGATCGATAATACATATAACGACAATGTACAAATGTAACAAAACAAAAGTACAGCCTTCTTGAAAAACAGCGTTTACGATCTTACTGCGTGAATAAAAAAATGATTTTACAACTAAATATTACACACACACACACACTACATGCACTGAAGAGTCAAAGAAATTGGTACAACTGCCTTATATCGTGTAGGACCATCGCGAGCACCCAGAAGTGCCGCAACACAACGTCGCATGAACTCGAATAATGTTTGAAGTAGTGCAGGAGAGAACTTACACCATGAATCCTGCAGGGCTGTCCATAAATCCGTAAGAGTACGATGAGATGGAGATCTCTTCTCAGCAACACGTTGCAAGTCATCCCAGGAATGTTGAATAATGTTCATGTCTGTGGAGTTTGGTGGCCAGCGGAATTGCTTAAACTCAGAAGAGTACCACTCTGTTTCAGTTCTGGTCGTGTGGGGTGTCACATTTCCCTGCTGGAACTGCCCAAGTCCGTCGGAATGCACAATGGAGACGAATGGATGCAGATGATCAGACACCTGTCAGAGTGGTATCTAGACGCATCAGGGATATCATATCACTCCAATTGCACACGACTCACACCATTACAGAGTCTTCACCAGCTTGAACAGTCCCCTTCTGACATGCAGAGTCCATGGATTAATGACGTTGGCTCTATACCCGTACTCGTCCATCCGCTCGATACAATTTGAAACGAGACTCGTCCAACCAGGCAACATGTTTCCAGTCATCAATAGTCCAATGTCAGTGTTGACTGGCCCACGTCAGGCATAAAGTTTTGTGTGGCCTTGGACTCAGAAAGCCCATTCCGATTATGTTCCGTTGAATGGTATGCACTCTGATGTTTCACTGAATGGTACGCACATTGACACTTGTTGATGGTCCAGCATTGAAATCTGCAGCCATTTCATGGAAGGGTTGCACTTCTGTCACGTTGAAAAATTCTCTTCATTCGCCGCTGGTCTACTTCTTGGAGGATCTTTTCTGGACGCAGCAATGTCGGGTATTTGATATTTTACCAGATTCCTGATATTTACTATACACTCGTGAAATGGTCGTATGGGGAAATCCCCACTTCAACGGAACGTCGGAGATGCTGTGTCCCATCGCTCGTGCGCCGACTATTACACGACGTTCAAACTCACTTACATTTTGATTACTCATGTCTATACTAGTTACTTTGGTGTTTCAGTGTGTAATCAGACGTATTGATATAGCTTGGTTATATTTAGGTTCAAAATGGTTCAAATGGCTCTGAGCACTATGGGACTTAACATCTTAGGTCATCAGTCCCCTAGAACTTAGAACTACTTAAACCTAACTAACCTAAGGACGTCACACAACATGCAGCCATCACGAGGCAGAAAAATCCCTGACCCCGCCGGGAATCGAACCCTGGAACCCGGGCGTGGGAAGCGAGAACGCTACCGCACGACCACGAGATGGGGGCAGGTTATATTTAGGTACCGCCCAAAAATAAGCCATGCCCGTGAACTATAACAACAAATAAAATATTTTATTTAATAGCAGCTCTGGTGTAATATCGCTATAGCGCATTTTATACAATAATATTCCAAGTAGACTATGAAACGCTTCCACTGCATCTGCATCTTAGACACGTACACAATGAAGTTCTTAGACACATACACAACGAAGTTTTGCTCCCTTCATGTGCAAAATAAAAGGCAAAAGGATCATTCCTGATGGTATGGCATGTCTGTCTCCTCGCCCTACAATATGTATAATTTCCAAGTGGTACGTGTGGATGTTGCAGCTTGTCACAGCCAGCATCTGAGAAGTTCTTAGGTTGTCCATTTTTGAGTTTGTCTGTCACGTTAATAAAACTTACTTTGCAACAGCATCCAAAATTATTTTGATTGTGTCTAGTGACGCTTTGATGTCTTCTTACAAACTAATGAATTAGATTTAATGAAGGGTAAATGACCTGTGTTTCTTCGACACTAACAAGGAAACCAAAACACCTGGCCTGTGTAAAGTACGCGATCCTCCCCAACCACCCAACACAGAGTAACCATGTACAAAACATACCAAATTATATGTATGAATACACTTCCCAACAAAAATGCTTGTGACGATTTATCTTAGGTTGCTTTTTCTGAGAAGCACACCACGTTTCTAATCCTGCAAATAAGGGCACTTCGCTAGCTCGTTGATACAGTTAATCAATAAATAACATACGATGTCACTGAAAGCATAAAAAATTACATCAGTAATTACATAAAACATTATGAGAGAAATTGCTACAAACCAGTTTGCAGTTACTTTAAAGTGCTCACTTTTCTATATAATAATATTAGTAGTAGCAGTAGTAGTAGCAACAATAGTAGCAGTACTTTCTGTCGCTGTTGTCGTAGTAATATTCCATTCAAAAATTGGTTTGATGAATCTGTCCACTTTAGAATATCCTGTTGCTAGTCCCATTTCCGCTTAACTACTGCAACCTATATTCAATTGAACCTGCTAACTGTGGCCAAGTCTCATTCTACAATTTGTTTCTGTCCTAACTTATCCATGACCAAAGTGAACATTTCTTGAAGCCACAGATTCTATCTAATTAACTTATCCCTTCTTTTCAGTCAATTGGTAGCTTAAAATTTCCTCCCCAACTCACCTCAACACTTTTCATTATTTACTCGATCTGCCTATCTGATCTTCAGCATTCTTCTGTAACAAAACATCTCTACAGGGATAATTTTTGCACCATGTATAAACTCTAGGGATTGATCGATTAGAGCAGGGCTTCCCAACGTGTGGTCCGCAGACCCCTTGGGGGTCCGCCGGCTCTTTCTAGGGCGTCCGCGGCCATCTTTCACCAAATCGTGTAAAATAATGAGTAAAATTATTGAATAAAAAAGTGAAAATCAAATTCATCACTACTTTTTTCCGTGTGAAAAACATGTGTACTTTTACTTCAGGTCGTATTCCCAAGCAGCCTTTGCGGTTCCTAAGTGAGAACGCCTACACAGTTTAGTGCCGGAGAATGCAGCTTCTCTGATCGACTGTTTCGCAACAATACGGGGGTCGTTTGTGCGCCGGCTCACGGCGCTAGATGCGCTGAAACCTTTTACGCATGCTCGGAGCGTGCTTTGTCGACCAATCACAGCGCTCGCTGGCTAGTATGCAGCCCTAGGAATAATTAAATGTTAAACTTGCTTTGTCAGGGCACTACTTATTTCATAAGTCGATTTTTGACCAATTTATTACTTCTAACATGGATCGGTGGCCGAAGTCAGGATCATTGAAGAAGAGTGCGGTTTCTCCACCGCCTTCACAACAAGGGAAGTGTAGTGACGTAACAAGACTGTTACGCCACTTGAGGTAGCCGATTGAAAGAAAGGCACGCGTACACACACGCCGACGGGCGTGAATTCTGGAACAGGATAACTATTGAATGGTAGCAAGAAAAGTACGTAGCTGCTTTATACTTAACTTTATTAGTTGATGACTACAGCATTCTTCTTGAGACATTTATACTATAATTCTCAAACTATGTAAGGCTAATGGCGCCTTGCTAGGTTGTAGCCATGGACTTAGCAGAAGGCTATTCTAACTGTCTCTCGGCAAATGAGAGGAAGGCTTCGTCCGTATTGTCTCTAACAATGTCGTCGTAAAACTGGGGCGAGTGCTTGTTGGTATCACGAGACCTGCCTTGTGGTGGCGCTAGGTCTGCGATCACTCAGCGGCGACACGCGGGTCCGACATGTACTAAATGGACCACGGCCGATTTAATCTACCACCTAGCAAGTGTGGTGTCTGGCGGTGACACCACATTCCTCCCCTGCAAATCGGCGAACGGTCGTGAGATAAGGCTTCCGCCCGCCGTGGGGAGGACCCCATGTTGACGTATGCGATGAGGTGGGGAGCCTAACAACAGGCGAGGCTGTGCCACCCGCACCCGGCCATTCGGTCCGAGGGGAGCTAGGAAACGCCTGAAAACCTAGTCCAGGGTGCACGTCAACATGCGGTGTATGCGCCCGTAATGAGACAGGAGGGGCCGAAGGGTCGACCTCCATTGCGTCGGGGTAGCCGACGCGCGATGACGTCATGTTGTCCGGAGCGGGCAAGAGTTCCATGGCGGAGGACAGCTGGTCACGGGAAGCGATCGGCGGCGCGTGACCCAGGGAGGCGCTTGGCGGCTGCAGCGAAGCGTCGAATGCGGGCGGCGCCAGCTGGAGAACAGGCGGCGGCGGCGGCGGCGGCGGCTGCTGCGGCGGCGCGTCGCCATGGGGCAAAATGGAAGGCATCGTCGGTAACACCTGGGGATGAGGCGAGCCAGTAGATGGGTCCCCAGGGCGCTGACCGGACGGCACCGTCGCTGAAAGCAGACGGGGAGCGGCAGAACCCGTGCGACGACAGAGGCGCAGCTGATTGAGATGCCGACGCACCTCACCAGAGGCCCCCAAAACCAAATACATCGCGCGGCCGAGGCAGCGAAGAATGCGCCCTGCGAGCCAACGCCGTGAACCTTGATAGTTGCGATAAAATACAACGTCGCCTGGAGCAAAAGCAGGAGTCTGCCGCTGCACAGGAACCTGATGCGGCGGATGCAGCAAAGACATGAAGGTGCGATGAGGACGACCGTGGAGCAACTCAGCCGGCGAGCGACCATCTCGGGGCTGAGAGCGATACGAAGACAAAAAGAGCAACAATGCGTCCTCCCGAGAATGCGACTCTTTCAATTTCAACATCTGTGACTTGAAAGTCCGGACCAATCGTTCAGCGGCACCGTTTGACTGAGGCGAAAACGGCGCGGATGACAGATGTTGAATACCATGGGCCTGGCAGAATGACTGAAATTCTGCGGACATGAATTGTGGGCCATTGTCGGAAACAATAGTCTGCGGAAGACCTTCAATGCAAAAGATAGCAGACAACGCTTGGATGGTGGTGGAGGACGTCGTGGAAGACATGCGGACAACAAAAGGAAAATTACTGAAGGCATCGACCAGAACCAACCATCGAGCATTCCAGAATGGACCAGCAATATCAATGTGCCTGCGTTGCCAAGGGGAAGTGGCTTTTGGCCATGCAAAGACTTTCCGCGGCGGCGCGGATTGTTGTTCGGCACACGCCATGCAAGAAGAACACATATTCGTAATCGCAGCATCGATTCCGAACCAAGTACAGGGCTGACGAGCAAGTTGTTTCGTTCGCACTATACCCCAATGTCCTTCGTGAAGAAGCCGTAAGACAGAGGACTGTAACGAACGTGGGACCACGACTCGGGACTGACCATTATCAGAACGCTACAACAAAACACCACGACGAACAAAAAGTTTCTCCTTGTGAGCAAAAAATCTGCGAACCAACGGATCCTCGATCCGAGACTTTGACAAAGGCCATTGCGTAGCAACAAAACGCAAAACAGTAGCAAGGACAGGGTCAGCAGCTGTGGCTGTAGCTACACGACGAAAATCAATCGGAAACGATTCCACCACTTCATCGGTTTCCGAATCAATGAACATGCAAGCAAGTTCGGAAGAATCGAATGCTTTATCCTCAGCAACAGGCAAACGGGACAACGCATCGGCGTTTCCGTGCTTAGCAGTGGACCGATACAAGATATCGTAGCGGTACTGCGAGAGGAAAATAGACCAGCGAATGAATTTCTGCGCTGTACGTGGAGGTACAGGCTTGGTCGGATGAAAAAGCGATGTCAAAGGTTTGTGGTCTGTGATGATGGTGAAGTGACGACCATACAAGAAATCATGGAACTTAGTAACACCAAATACGAGAGCCAAAGCTTCTTTCTCTATCTGTGAATAATTTCTTTGCGCAGACGAGAGCAATTTGGACGCAAAGGCAATAAGGCGATCATGGGAGCCAACTTTGTGCGCAAGCACAGCACCGATCCCGAAATCCGATGCATCTACCATCAACAAAAGGGGTTTCTGGGGATCGAAAGGCGTGAGGCAAGTATTAGAAAGCAACGCCGATTTCAACTGGCGAAAGGCGCGTTCGCATTCCGTCGTCCAGACGAACGGAACACCTTTACGGCGTAAGCGATGAAGCGGAGCTGAAATGGAAAAGGCATTGCGCATATATTTGTGATAATAGTTAATTTTACCCAATACACTCTGTAGCTGTTTCACATTGCGAGGGGAAGGTAAATCTTGTATGGCACGGAGGTGCTCTGGACTCGGATGTATGCCTTGGGCATTGATGACATGGCCCAGGTATGGTAAGTCACGAGCAAAAAACACACATTTGTCCTTCCTCAAGCGAAGACCATTGTGTCGCAAGACCTGAAATAACGTTCGTAGGTTCGCAAGATGATCTTCTTCTGTCTGTCCGTAGATCACTATATCGTCCAGATAGTTTGCGGCAGTAGGGACCGACGCACAAATAGTTTGTAAATATTGCTGAAACAATGCAGGGGCGGATGCACACCCGAATGGCAGTCTTTTGAACCTGTACAATCCAAGATGCGTGTTAACCACCAATACACGCTGGGATTCGTCGTCCACCGGTATTTGCAAGTACGCATCGGCTAGATCCAACTTCGAAAAATATTTTCCCGGGCACAGTTTAGCAAAAAGATCTTCCGGGCGGGGCAAAGGAAAAGTAGCATCCACTAGTTGTGGATTCACTGTGGCCTTGAAGTCCACGCAAAGTCTCAATTTTCCGGAAGGTTTTGGCAAAATTACTAAGGGTGAGGCCCAGAGAGAAGCTTGCACACGTTCAATTACACCCTGTGATTCTAAATCGTCTAATGTTCTTGCGACCTCATCACGCAATGCGTGGGGAACATTGCGCGCTCTGAAAAATTTCGGTTGCGCGTTGACCTTCAGTTCCAAATGTGCTTCATAGTTTTTAGCGCAACCTAAGCCCGGTGCAAAAATGTCTGCAAATTCGTCACATAGACGAGAAACACTGTCTGAAGGCACAGTTTGATTCACTGATAGGAACTGATTTACTATAGACATGTTAAACAACTGAAATAAATCTAAACCAAACAAGTTCACTGCAGTAGAAGAACGAAGAACGTAAAACGACACAAGTTTTGTTTGTCCCTTGCATGTTGCAAGAAGGCTGCACTGTCCTAACACAGGAATTTCCTGTCCTGAATATGTGGTTAGCTTAACATTTGCGGCACGCAACGGAGGGTTGCCCAGTTGTTTGTACGTGTCGTGATTGAGCAATGAAACTGCAGCTCCGGTATCGAGCTGGAATGGTATGACCGTGCCATTAAAGTCCTAATCTACAAAAAGTTTATTGTCCTGCTGTCGACAAGAGCGACTGTCTCCTGCAATTTGAACAGACACTGGTACAGAATCACTTGCTAATGGACGTGATTTCCGGCGACGTTGACGCACTCTTTTTTTGCGGGACGAACACAGTCACTGTTAGAAAGAGTGGCACTGGACGAAGCGGAATTAACGACATGAATGTCCATGGGCGAAGGTCTACGAGCCTGAGTGTCCTTGGTTCGATTCCGGCGCGAAGCAAAGGGCCTGGAACGATTGTGATTGTCTGATCTGAGCTTTTTCTGGCAAACACTTTGAACATGTCCTTTCTTATTGCAGAAAAAGCAAATAGCTTGGCGTGACGGGCAATGTTCACGCGAATGTCTAGTAGCACACCGCGGGCATGATTTCACTGCATTTGTGTGCTGGCGCGGCACACCTGGCATAGCGCGCGGCGGCAGCAGTGCGGACATACGCGAGGGCAGTTGACCGGGCCACGTAGCGCGAGCGCGCCCGGCGGGCCGGTTAATGTTACACACCGCTGGCGAAGTTTCAAAAGATTCCTGAGCACAGTCAAGTGTGTCTTGTCTATCCAATATGTCTATCACTTGTTGAAGGGAGGGATTAACTAGTTTCAAAATTTGCTCCCGTATGCGAACATCAGAAACGTTCTGTGCAATTGCATCACGCACCATTGTATCTGAATAAGAAAGGCCACAGGCACAGTCAAAGGCACAGTCTCTAGTAAGTCCTTGCAATGTTGCTACCCACTCCCTATTAGTTTGACCGGCCGTACGTTTTGTACGAAAAAACGTATACCGTTTGGCAACCACATTAACTGTTTCTTTGAAATAGGCATCTAAAGCAGACAAAATTTCTTCGTAGGACAGAGTTGCTACGTCGCGTCGGGGAAACAATTTCACTATCACACGGTATGTGGACACACCGACACAAGAAAGCAAAAACGGCTGCCGCTCATTACCTTGAATTCTGTAGGCGGCGAGGTGGAAGGCGAATTGACGGGACCACTCTTGCCAGGACTCGTGGGTTGCATCAAAGGGTCGGAATTGAGGTGCAACAGCATGTTGTGGCTGCGGTAGCGATGAAGCGGCGGCGGCCGCATCGGTGTGCAGCGCACGTTGACCCTGGACGAGCTGTCCAAGAGCATCCAATAACGCTTGCGTCTGCTGATTCTGCAAGCGATAAAATTCGGACAGTACATCTGGAGATTGTGGCGAAGCCATGACACAAATAAATGTAAGCAAAGTAAAACACAAGATCCTTTAAGCCGCGTCGCCAATCTGTAGTGACGTAACAAGACTGTTACGCCACTTGAGGTAGCCGATTGAAAGAAAGGCACGCGTACACACACGCCGACGGGCGTGAATTCTGGAACAGGATAACTATTGAATGGTAGCAAGAAAAGTACGTAGCTGCTTTATACTTAACTTTATTAGTTGATGACTACAGCATTCTTCTTGAGACATTTATACTATAATTCTCAAACTATGTAAGGCTAATGGCGCCTTGCTAGGTCGTAGCCATGGACTTAGCAGAAGGATATTCTAACTGTCTCTCGGCAAATGAGAGGAAGGCTTCGTCCGTATTGTCTCTAGCAATGTCGTCGTACAACTGGGGCGAGTGCTTGTTGGTATCACGAGACCTGCCTTGTGGTGGCGCTAGGTCTGCGATCACTCAGTGGCGACACGCGGGTCCGACATGTACTAAATGGACCACGGCCGATTTAATCTACCACCTAGCAAGTGTGGTGTCTGGCGGTGACACCACAGGAAGTTTCCAGTTGAAATGAATGAGGGAGAGAGGACGACTAAAGGAAGAACAATCACAAGAAGCTCCACAGCCGGATTTATTATGTGAAAACGCTGCAAATACTCCATTGGTTGCAATATCCTGTGGAAGTGGAATAACCAAGAAGCGTAAGTACAACGAAAGCTATTTAGAAATGGGCTTTATGGAGACAAAGGAGGGTAAAGCTCAGTATGTAACTTGTGCCCGAGCCCTTCCGAACAGTTCAATGGTTCCAGTTAAATTGAGGTACTCACTCGGATTTCCAGGCTAAAGACATCGATTTTTTCAAAAGGAAGAGTGCTGAACTAGCTGCTTCTCAGCATTGAATGAAAACTCACGCAAAATTAATGAAAATCCATTAAAATCTTCTTTCTTGGTAAGTTATAGAGTGGCAAAAACAGGTAAAGCTCATACTAGTGCAGAAAATCTCATAAAGCCGTGTCTTAATGATATTGTTTCTTGCATGGTAGACGAAAAGGCAGTAAAGCTTGTATGTTTGGTGCTATTATCAAACAGTACTGTCAAGAGACGCATTGTTGACAGATCAAATGATGTGAAAGACACTCTTGTTTCTCGCATCCAACGCAATTTATTTTCTCTGCAGATTGATGAACCCACTGATGTTGCAGGATTAGCGATTTTATTGGTTTTTGTCCTTTATGAATATTCTGGATGTTTCGAGGAGGACCTCTTATTGTGCAGACCACTACCGGCCAACACAACAGGTGCTGAAATATTCCGTCTATTGGACGATTTTTTAAGGACTAACGAAGTTTCCTGGTGTAATAGCATAGATGTGTGCACAGATGGTGCAAAAGCTATGACGGGTCCTACAGTCAGAGCAATAACGAAAAGAAAAGAAAACGCCAAGAATTGCAGCAGTAGTCATTGCGCTCTGCACAGATACGCTTTAGCTATGAAACAAATGTCTGTTTAGTTCAAGAAAGTTTTAGACGAATCCATTCAAATAATTAACTACATAAAATCAAGGCCGTTGAAGTCAAGACTTTTCACAATACTGTGTGAAGATATGGGAAGCCTTCATCGTTCCTTGCTTCTCCACACAAAAGTGAGGTGGCTCCCACGTGGGAATGCACTCTCTCGGTTGTACGAATTAAGATTGGAAGTCTTAGCTTTCCTTTTGGAACATAACACCAAATTAGCTGACCTTATTAATGACGAAAATTAGCAGTGTATACTTGCCTATTTGTGTGATACTTTCTCCAAAATGAACGAAATGAATATTTCACTCCAAGGGCAAAGTGAAACAAAGGTCACTGCTATCGACAAAGTTCGAGCATTCAAGAGGAAAATCAATTTTTGGGCAGAGAGTATGGAGGAGGGGGAGATCGAGTGTTTTCCTCTTCTGAAGGAGTTTTTGAAGAACAAAACATTGGCGCTTGGGAAGAATTTGTTTCATCAAATCCTGGAACATCTCCGAAGCTTAATGTCATTGTTGGAGCATTATTTCCCAACAGCTGAAGATGAGAAGCTTCAGAAATACGAATGAGTGGTCAGCCCATTCACTATATCCAAAAAGCCGAACATTCTATCATCACATGAATGTGAGTTGTTGATAGAAATCGCCACAGACCCTACCTTGAAATCAAGTTTTGACGGTTACTCACACTTTTGGATCCGTTTGGATACCAAGAAATACTACCCCCTTGTTCAAAAGCAAAACGTGTACCTATTCCGTTTGCCACAGCATACATGTGTGAATCTGGATTCTCGATCGATGCTGCCCACAAAACTAAGTATCGTACCGAAGCTGTCTAGACACGCAACCAGATATCCGTCTCCAGTTGTCAAGAATTGAACCCAACTTTTCAAAATTGTGCCAGCAGAAGCACCCTCAACCATCACATTAGGTTTCCATTAATATTCCTACAGACTCATCTATAGTAAAGAAAAAAGCATTTTTCTTCGTAGATGCTCAGTGAAAGTGCCTGAACTATAGCTCTATAGGAATTTTGTTTCTGTCTTCTATCATTTACAAAATAATTATTAATCGAATTCTGTTGGCATTCATATTTTAATTACGAAAATTAAAATGATCTCTAAAGCTAATTTCTTTTCTTTATAATATATGGCCTGCCTATTACATGCTACTACTCTGACACTGTATTGTGGCAACTGGCTACAAGCGTAAACAAATGACAACTTTTCACGTGCCACCTTGTAAAAGGTAAAACTCCTCTACCAGAACTGTTTCCTTTGCTAAAAAAGTCTTACGTTCTGTGAAATGCTTTGTTTACTTATACAGAAACAAGAGTGTCTGTTTGTTTGTTTGCTTTCCTAATTTGTTTACAATCGAGGCTGACTGCCACGAAACAGTGTCCAAATAGTAGTTGAAGTTGTCAGCTGTGGCCAAGCTGCTGCCACACCGCCTGCCAGTTGCCAGCTATCAACTGACAGTACACTGTTGCAATGCCGCCTGCTAGCTGCCGGCTATGGACTGACAGCTGCCGTTCAGTAGATACGCAAGGCCGTAAAAATAACTAGACTTTCCGAGCTGTCTACATGGGCACGAAAATCGGTTGTGGAACTGGAAAACGGCTGACCAACCAAAAGCGGCACTGGGACATCGGCTTACGAAATCCGGTTTCGGAAACGCATGTAAACTGGGTGAATGTATTCCCACACATTGCACCACAGATGTCACAATACTCCTTTAAAGGCAATTCCTTGGCTTCTTTTTTTTCGTGTTGTGTTTGTATCCCGAATCATGGGTTTACCTCTTGTCTTCACAGCTGCGCGGAATGGCCATGCAGTCTAAGGCGCCATGTCGTCGTGGATTGCGCGGCCAATCCGCCGGAGGTTCGAGTCCTCCCTCGGACACGTGTGTGTGGGTGTGTGAGTGTGTGTGTGTGTTGTCCTTAGCGAAAGTTAAACTTAGGTTAATAGTGTGTAAGAATAGGGACTGATGGCCTCAGCAGTTAAGTCCCATGTACTTTACATACATTTGAACATTTTTCTTCGGATTTCACGAAAAACCACACACACACACGTGACTGTTACGAAATATGAGTGCTCCTTACACAACAGTAGCCACACAGTAGAAGTGAACAGACTGCAAGCGGCAGCTTGCCAACAGCGAACAGTTTGGATGTGACGTTGATTGTTCTTAGAGCAAGGCAGCTCAAACATGTGAAATGTCTACATCTACATCTACATCCATACTCCGCAAGCCACCTGACGGTGTGTGGCGGAGGGTACCTTGAGTACCACTATCAGTTCTCCCTTCTATTCCAGTCTCGTATTGTTCGTGGAAAGAAGGATTGTCGGTATGCCTCTGTGTGGGCTCTAATCTCTCTGATTTTATCGTCATGGTCTCTTCGCGAGATATACGTAGGAGGGAGCAATATACTGCTTGACTCCTCGGTGAAGATACGTTCTCGAAACTTCAACAAAAGCCCGTACCGAGCTACTGAGCGTCTCTCCTGCAGAGTCTTCCACTGGAGTTTATCTATCATCTCCGTTACGCTTTCGCGATTACTAAGTGATCCTGTGACGAAGCGCGCTGCTCTCCGTTGGATCTTCTGTATCTCTTCTATCAACCCTGTCTGGTACGGATCCCACACTGCTGAGCAGTATTCAAGCAGTGGGTGAACAAGTGTACTGTAACCTACTTCCTTTGTTTTCGGATTGCATTTAGTTAGGATTCTTCCAATGAATCTCAGTCTGGCATCTGCTTTACCGACGATCAACTTTGGATGAGCATTCCATTTTAAATCACTCCTAATGCCTACTCCCAGATAATTTATGGAATTAACTGCTTCCAGTTGCTGACCTGCTATATTGTAGCTAAATGATAAGGGATCTTTCTTTCTATGTATTCGCAGCACGTTACACTTGTCTACATTGAGATTCAATTGCCATTCCCTGCACCAAGCGTCAGTTCGCTGCGGGTCCTCCTGCATTTCAGTACAATTTTTCATTGTTACAACCCTCGATATACCAAGTAATTTTAATCAGACTATAGTATGTTGAACAAAGGGAATAAGTCCACTAGTAAGTGTCTGGATACTGTGGAAATTCAAATTGGATCGTTAATTTCAAGTTGTTTTCATTCATCTCTAAACCAAAGACTATTGATACTTCGGGGGGAGGGGGGTCATTGGGAACATGGCACTTGCATTAAGAAGCTTTCAGTTCCCATGGGTTTCGCTCTGAAATTTAAAGTTACTGTGCTCTTGACTGACTAGGGGTCCGCCATGGATTTTCGACTGAAGAAGGGGTCCGACGGCTGAAAAGGTTGGGAAACCCTGGATCAGAGGATAGGGAACAAAACAAGTCTAACGAACTTATGTACGAAAATGCATGGCTTCAGTGCTAGATACCATTTATTCCGTCATACATTGTTACAGAGTCTGTGGTCTAATACCCGCACACGCTGTACCGTGCAGCCACAGTTACAGTACGCATGTTTTCCTCCTGAAGGGTGGTCCTCTTCCTCATACGTCATGCCCAGGCGCCATCTCCTGCCATAGTAATTGGTAATGTTGTGTGCGATTCACTTCGCTTGCTGACCCACCTTGTAGAGAATGTGATATATCGCTGCACACGACCTTTCCGTATTCGAATCGAGAGCTTCCCGACATGGTGTTTACGTACGGGAACTCTAGGGGCAACGGGCGGTGGTCGGCAAGGTTACATCAGGAGACCTATCCCCACCGAAGACAATCACAGCGTGCAATGTTTGCAGCAGTGTTTCGCCCTTTATCTGAGACAGGTCGTTTCAGGGAGCAGGAAATGATGCAGGACGTACCCGAAACGTTCGGACACCAGACTTGGAGGAAAGTGTGATTAGCACTGTGGAAGGCGACCGCTGTGTCAGTATCAAGCAGTTGGCCTGCCAGTTCAGTGTAAGCCAGACGACTGTGTGGAACATTCTCAACAACTGTTGCTACCTTTAACACTCACAGCGTGTGCGTGGCTCATTAGCGACAGACTTACCACATCGGGAGCAGTTTTGTCACTGGTTTCTTTACCAGGAAATCATGATTACGGGATTTGTGTCATCCATCCAATCCACAGTTGAGGCCACATTTGCACGAAATGGTATCTCCAGCTTCTGTGTCATCTACGAGATAGTATGCATAACACTCATGTTATGGTGACAGCGAATCATCAGCATCAACGCAACCGGAATATGATTGCCGGTATAATTGGCGACCGTATTTTGGGACCAATCTTTCTTCCACGTTGCTTGACAGGCCAGAACCATTGGCGTTTCTTGCGGATGAATTCGCCACCCCTGCTGGAAGAAATGCCATTGATGATTCAAAGGGATATGTGACTGCTAGATGATGGTGCTCCAGCCCACTTCGCCGTTAACGTACGGACACATCTCAATCGCGTCTTCCCAGGTTCATGGATCGGACGAGGGAGTTCAGTTGCTTGGCCTGCTCGTTCACCGTATCTCAGTCGGTGCGATTTCTGGTTATGGGGCCATCTCAACAGTATCGTGTACGCATAGCCCATTCCAGGTGTGAAGACACTGGAGCTGTATATTCATGCGGCCTTTGACGGTGCTCGGATGCAGCCTGGCCGATGTGAAGGCGTGGGACAGACGTGCTACGGCGCCTACACGCATGCGTTGAGGCATATGGAAACAATTTTCAACACATACTGTAAGTGTGGTACAGCGTGCGATACCGCAGTCTCTCGTATGAAGTATGACCGAGGAAATTGTCTCTAGTATCGAAGCCATGCATTTCCGAACGCACGTGCAGTAGACTTTTATCGTTCCGTATCCTCCGATCGATCAATCCCTAGGATTTGTACACGGTGGGAAAAATCACTCTATATACGAGGCGTGTTTTTTATGTAAGGTCCGTTTTGTTGTAGACACCAGTAGTCGCTCGCATACCGCAACGAGTGCGTGCGTCGTGTACCGGCATGCCTCGGGAACAACTGTGCTCAGTTTCAGCTCTGTAGCTAACCTGCACGGTTCTGTTCTCTGCTTTCAAAATGTTTAAGACTATCAACTCGCCCACCGCGTGGGAGGTTCGCTCAGTGATACGGTTTTTGTGAGAAAGGAACCTGTCTACTGGAGAAATTCATAAACATATTTGCGAAGTGTATGGTGATACCGTCATGAGTGAAAACAAAGTGCGTAAGTGGGTACGAGAATTCAAAGATGGCCGACACAACGTCCATGATGATGATCTCTCCCGTCGCTCTTCTTTGTGTACGGACGATTTGGTGGCTTCAGTTGAAGCGAGGATTCGTGAGAACAGGCGCTTCACAATAACAGGCCTCTCAAACGAATTTCCTGACGTGTCGAGATCAGCACTTTACAATATGGTTTCTGAACACCTAAAGTTTAGGAAACCGTGCTCCCGTTGGTTGCCGAAACTCCTAACAGAGGACCACAAAAACCAATGATTTGAGTGTGCTATTTAGTTCTTGTTATCACGAAGAAGGTGACGGCTTCTTGTGTCAGATCGTAACTGGGGACGAAACATGGGTTTCGTGTATCACGCCCAAATCGAAGCAACAGGGCATGGAATTGATACACACACACTCGCCTGTAAATGTGAAGGCCAAACAGACTCTGTCCTAGCCAAAATCATGGTGTCGGTGTTTTGGGATAGGCATGGTGTTTTGTTGGTCGACTTCATGCAACGAGAAGCCACTATCAATGCAGAAGCATACCGCCAATCCTTGGGAAAGCTACGCACAGCGAGTAAAAACAAAAGACGCGGCACGCTGACGGAGCGAACTGTCCTTATCCATGACAATGCAAGACGTCACACTGCAGGTCAGACCCACGATTTATTGGACAGTTTTGGCTAAAAAGTTTTAGACCATCCACTCTTCAGTCCTGATCTTGCGCCGAGCGATTACCATCTATTCTTCCACCTCAAACAACACCTCAGTAGAACCGTTACAATAATGACGACGACGTGAAAACGGCAGTGAGCTCTTGGTTATCGGAGCAGGCGGCAAGTTTATATGAAGAGGGTATTTTAAAATTGGTTGAGAGGTATGATAAGCGTTTCAACAAACTTGGCAACTATATCGAAAAATAGAGTGAAGTATGTGCTTTCTGAAAAAAAAATTTACTTTTTCGAAATAACCTTTCGTTGTGTACTTATTTTCACTTCTATTCCATTTTTGCAAGCAGTGTTTACTACTTCGATACAATCTGTTCAGCATTAACTGATCCGATTCCACTACACTTAGTAACTTATCATTTACGTTTGTCGTTCATGTTGTAACCCAGTTTCAACACAGTATCTACTCCGTTCAAATAAACTTCTACGTCATTTTCCATCCCCGCCGGAATTACAGTGACATCAGCATTTGTTTAAAGTATATATATTTTTTCTTTGAACTTTAATTCAATTTCGCAGTACCTCTGTCGTTATCTTTAGTCCTTGCTCTATGTACAGGTTGAGCAACAGGGGTGTTAGGCTGCAACACTGTCTCCACCCTTCTCATCTACTCCCAGCCTGAAAATATTCTTCGACTCTTATAACCACAGTCTTACTTCAGTTCAAGTTGTAGGGAGCGCTTCAATCCCTTTATCTATTCCTGGTACCTTCAGAATTTCGAAGACTATATTTCCTCTAACACTGTAGAACTTTTACTAAGTCAACAAAGGCTACATATACTATTATTGAATAACTTTATTTTATCTTCATTTTGTGGTGTCACCGCCAGACACCACACTTGCTAGGTGGTAGCTTTAAATCGGCCGCGGTCCATTAGTACATGTCGGACCCGCGTGTCGCCACTTTCAGTGATAGCAGACCGAGCGCCACCACACGGCAGGTCTTGAGAGACGTACTAGCACTCGCCCCAGTTGTACGGACGACGTAGCTGGCGATGCACACTGACGAAGCCTCGCTCATTTGCAGAGCAGATAGTTACAATAGCCTTCAGCTAAGTCAATGGTTACGACCTAGCGAGGCGCCGTTAGTAATATTGCATGTATCATCAAGAACGATGTACCACAAGGATGGATTAAAGTTAAGTATTCCAGCAGCTACGTACTTTTCTTTATAGCATTCATTACGTATCCTGTTACAGACCTATCTCTTGCCTGCGTGAGCTAAACGCGTGCCTTCCGGCTACTTCCGTGGCGTGGCTGTCTTGCTACGCCACAACACATTTGGCTGTAATAATTACATTAATGTCCACACGCCTTACATATTTATTTGATTGGGTCTATGGTTCAAATGGCTCTGAGCACTATGGGACTCAACTGCTGAGGTCATCAGTCCCCTAGAACTTAGAGCTACTTAAACCTAACTAACCTAAGGACATCACACACATCCATGCCCGAGGCAGCATTCGAACCTGCGACCGTAGCGGTCTTGCGGTTCCAGACTGCAGCGCATTTAACCGCGCGGCCACTTCGGCCGGCTTTATTTGATTCAGATACAACGATCACAACTTTCTGTGAATCATACACAAGTACGTCAACTCCAAATTTCGTATGGAACACACTCAATTCGGGAAGTCAGCATTCAGATTATATTCGGTCTATACTAATAGATAAAAAATAGAGAACTATCACGAGACCTGGAAGGAAACACACAAAAAATTTAAATTTTTGAAATATGTTAGTTATCAGTATTAATAGACGAGAGCTTGTGAGCGTACTGCAAAGCGTCATCCAAACATCTGTGTTAGGCCTGCGTATCAAAGGGTGGATAGGAGCGTTAAACGTTACAAACAATTGTTTGCTGACGGCAAACATTAGGTTGGAAATTACTTTGCCTCTTTGGCGTCAAAAGGTTGCATGTGACCCAGTACTGACGTTCTACGTGTTAAAGGGACCGTGGATTTACGCACCGGTCTCCTGTATCTACAGTTCATACGAATGTATGGTTATATACACCTCTAACATGTATGTCAATAACATCATCGGCGAACCACGAAACGTGAGATCAAAGCTGACATATCGCCTTCTTGCTATCGACACGGTTATGCCGTATACGGAGTGTCACCATACAGTTGAATACTGTAATAAAGGAGCCCACGTCTGCTTCAAGTTTTCTACGGTGACACATCGTGAACTGAATACAGGTATATTTTGGTGCAAGATGCTTAAGAGACAAGTGCAACAAGACTACAGTTACAATTACTATCAATCCAATACGAACAAGGCATTCGGCTTCAAAATCAGGAATAGATCAGGTGCGTCTAATTACAGTGACCGTTGACTACGTGTGATACATTATAAAAGTGAACGAAATTTTCATTGTGGTATCAAACGGCCTCTTACGGAACGAACCACTCATTGGTGGGCTGGGGTGGCAGTGAATATCATGAAAGATTTATTGTATACCAAAGAGAAAATACGGTCATAGCCGCCTGCCAAATCCTGCCCACGACATAAAAGAAGCTGGTGGTATCCTAGATTATATGAAGTATTAACATTATTTGTAGTACTAAGCTATTAATCATTTGTTGTAATCCCAGGAAAAGAAAACAGAGGATCTGGTATATGACGATCAGTTTGGCCTTACGAAAGGTAAAGGCACCAAAGAGGCAGTTTTGAAGTTTCGGTTGATAATGGAATCAAGAAAGAAGAAAAATAGCGAAGCTTTCATTGGATCTGTCGACCGGGAGAAAGCTTTCTACAATGTAAATTACTGTAAGATCTTCAAAATCCGGAGGAAAATGGAGGCAAGCTATGTGGAAGAAGAGTAATACACAATGTGGGAAGAAACGAAGTGGGAGCGGAAGACTAAGAACGAACGGTCCAAGGCAGGGATGTAGTCTCTCGCCGCTACTGTACAATCTATGCGTCGAAGAGACAATGACGGGAATAAAAAAAAGGTTAAAGAATTGGATTAAAATTCAAGGTGATAGGATATCAATGTTAAGATTCACTGATAACATTTCTTTCCTCGGTTTAAGTGAAGAGGGATTACAGGGTATGTTGAATAGAATTAACGGTCTAAAGAGTACAGAATATAGATTGAGAGTAAATCGAAGATAGACGAAAATAATGAGAAGCAGATTAAATGAGAACAGAGAGAAACTTAACATCTGGTTTTATTGTCACGGAGTAAACGAAGTTAAGGAATTCTGCTACCTAGATAGTAAAATAATCAGCGACGGATGGATCAAGGAGGACATCAAAAGCAGACTAACACTGGCGAAAGGGCATTCCTGTCCAAGAGAAGTATACTAGCATCAAACATAGGCCTGAATTATGGAAGAAATTACTGAGTATACGTTTGGAGCACAGCATTGCATGATAGTGAGGTATGACTTTGGAAAAACCGGAACGGAAGAGAATCGAAGTATTTAAGATGTGCTACAGAAGAATGTTGAAAATTAGGTGGACTGATACGGTAGGGAATGAGAAGGGCCGGCCGCGTTGGCCGTGCGGTTCTGGCGCTACAGTCCGGAACCGCGGGACTGCTACGGTCGCAGGTTCGAATCCTGCCTCGGGCATGGGTGTGTGTGATGTCCTTAGGTTGGTTAGGTTTAAGTAGTTCTAAGTTCTAGGGGACTTATGACCTAAGATGTTGAGTCCCATAGCGCTCAGAGCCATTTGAGCCATTTTTGAATGTGAAGGTTCTCCGCAGAATCGTCGAGGAAAGGAATATATGGAAAACACTAACAAGGGAAAAGAACAGGATAGTAGGACATCTGTTAAGATATTAGGGAGCTGTAGAGGTTAAAAACCATACAGGAAGACAGAGACTGGAATACATCCAGCAAATAATTGAGGACGCTGGTTCTAAGTGCTACCAGGTTTTGCATCAAACCACTCAGAAGACTGATGATTCAAACAATAATTCCTTTGTTTCCAAGGTCGTGAAGGATATATTTACCGTTTCAGTTGTATTTTTGATAATTCTATATTCTTCAACATTCGTTTTTACTGTACCTAGTTGAACCTCTCTGGATGTGAAATGCGGGAGCGTGTTCTATACCAAATAAGTGCTCTGTGATATCCGAGTATACGGTGAACCAGATAAGGTTTCAGAGATTTTTAAAGGATATTTTCTATTTTTGTACATCGGAAAGGTACCTACGGTCACCGACTGCTCGCTAGAGAGTTATTGCATTTTTTCGTTTCCTTTGCCTAACTAGCTTTGTATGTGGTTGTACTGAAAATAGTGCACAACAGTGCAAAGCTCGAGAGTACGTGGTGTGTGTTGGTTTCCGTTCGCTAACTGTAGCTGCTGTTGTCAGCAACAATGCCTTTCTTAGCTCTTGTCCTCAAGTTTGCATTCAGTACTTCTGGGTTTCGTCTAGGGTTTTGTTTTCCGTCAATATCAGCTGTGGGTCTACAATGATATATAACAGCAGTATGGATATGTTTACTGATGAAAAGGTCACAAATAAAAATGGCATAGGGGTTCACTGAACGCAATGGGAAAGCACTACGACGACGCTAAGCACAGCGTCTCGCGTTCCGACGACAGCCTCTCTCATTACTTTCATCATTTGTTCATAGGCGTTCATTACAAACATGATCCTTCGAGTTAGAATGACGTATGGAAGAACACCTGATACGGAGGAGAATATGTTACACGTGGTTGGTGACAAACATGCCTCTAGTAGTCGGCACGTTGCACGAGTTCTGAACACAAGTCAACTGTTTGGAGAGATTTTCATGGGCAGTTACACTCGTATCATTCTCAGAAGGTGGAAACATTGCAACCCATGGACTTCTCATTCCATGTGACGTGTGCAGATTGGTTCCAAAAATCAAGTACAGAAAACTCCAATTTTTCTGCTTTCGTTTCCCTTACAGATAAGATCATGTTTACGCACACTGGCGTTCTGATCATACGTATCAGCAGAAGTTTGCTATGAATGTATGGTCTGGTATTGTCAACGATTTTATAAATGGACCTTACCTGCTTCCAATACCCTGAACGGACTCGTATACAG
Organism: Schistocerca serialis cubense; assembly: GCF_023864345.2. Taxonomy (NCBI): domain Eukaryota; kingdom Metazoa; phylum Arthropoda; class Insecta; order Orthoptera; family Acrididae; genus Schistocerca; species Schistocerca serialis. The sequence continues at coordinate 250,813,728 of NC_064645.1, read as the reverse complement.
AACTTTCCTTTAACATGTTCTTCCACAGTTCCTAGAATTTGTGCCGCTGAGAATTCGCCAGGTTGTGCGGTTTCAACATATCAGGGTGCCAGCACATTTTCCACTCCATGTTAGGAGCAACATTGCAGCACAATTAACGATAGCGGATTTGTCGCGGTGGTCAGGTTACATGACAAGCTCTGTCACGAGATATGACACAAACGGATATATTCTTTCTGGAGCATGTGAATAACCTAGTTTACGACACTCTCGTTCATGCATGAGTCTAATTGAAGAATTATAGCAGCTGTGAAAGTGTACGTTTTGGTTATTGTGTATTACAGAGCTCTTCACTGTTCTGAAGATATTTTCACAGAAACAAGTGTGACTGTGTCAACAAGCTGAACAAATTGCAAATACATTATTACCTTGTAACGAACCGGTCCCTGATACCAAAATATTCAGAAGGCATCCCCTGTCGGTGGAGTTATGGTTCATCCTGTAAATATAAAGTTTCCTAGAAATGTTTCGACACTTTCCGAGCACTTGTGATCGATGTGTTGAACACATCATGGATAGGACCGCGTCTCGGGAAACATCACCCAGCAACACTACAGAGCGCCGAAGATAGTCGCCAGCGCCTGCGACTAGGCCACCCCTTCGACAGCAAACGAGACTCTGCTGGCGGACAGTAAGCGGTAAGTCTCGCAACGTTGTTTGTTATTCAGCGACAGCGACTGATTACCATTATCGCCAATGGAGAGGATGGAGCTACCTTCTGCGTAGGTAGGTCTTGTCTCTATGAATGCTATGCCCTGATGCCTTGATTGGTAAAGGTTTCGAGCATGGGTTTCCAGCTCCAATTTCTATTCCTCCTGTACACTGAAAAACGTTGGCTATTTTAGAGGAATCCACCGAGGGAAATAAACTGCGGATGGATCGGTCATCCACATGGATGGAGCATCAGATGCATCGGAGACAAGGTCTGTCTACGCAACAGCTAGCTCTATCTTCTCCAGTGGCGACCGTTGCGATCAGTCGCGGTCACTGAACACAAACAACGTTGCTAGATGTTCCGGCAACAGTCAGCATATGAAGTAACTTTTCCTGCCAAAGGGGTGGCCTACTTTCAGGCGCTAGAGCCTATGACTTTTGACGCTTTGTAGCATCGTTGGATGATGTTTGCATACAGGCGTTTCTAACCTCCTCCAGACAGTCTCTAAAGGCCCCAAAGTTTGTCACAGTCCGCAGCTCGTGGTCGTGCGGTAGCGTTCTCGCTTTCCGCACCCGGGTGCCCGGGTTCGATTCCCGGCGGGGTCAGGGATTTTCTCTGCCTCGTGATGACTGGGTGTTGTGTGATGTCCTTAGGTTAGTTAGGTTTAAGTAGTTCTAACTTCTAGAGGACTGTTGACCATAGCTGTTAAGTCCCATAGTGCTCAGAGCCTCAGAGCCAAAGTTTGTCAAACTTTTCTGGGACGTCCTGTATGTATACACATGCAGGATGTTGTACTTTGTAAAATCATTTTCAAAATCTCGTAAGGGTGGTACAGGGGTGGCTGTGCTGAGAAATAATTGCTAAGAAACAGTGCAATACGACACCCTATTTAAGAATTATTTATCAATAAAGTTAGCCATTGCACATGTAAGTTCAAACACGTGCACGAGCTAAAATTCGGTAGTGAACAGACATTTGTCGGTTGTGAGTTACCATCTGTTCAAATGTTCGCTACCTGTTAATACATGAGTTCTGTGTAACCGATAAATCTGAGCTATGTGAGCAAAAGCTACGTTTGAGGAAACCAAACGAAGAACACATTTTGCGACACCATCTCAAGCAGGCTTCCTGAATTTGCGCACGCAACGATCTAACTGGCTAATTCCCTTGCTAAGTAACTCAGAAACGACACAGCGTGCTATTCATCAGCACAAACTCCCCTGCAACACAATTTCCTAATAGCGTGTCAGCTACGATTCTTCATGGCATGGATTCTACAGCTCCTTAGTAGGTTTTCAGAGGCATGTGACCCAAGAATCCCTGAACAGCCGGCCTGTGTGGCCGAGCGGTTCTAGGCACTTCAGTCTGGAACCACGCGACCGCTACGGTCGCAGGTTCGAATCCTGCCTCGGGTATGGATGTATGTGACGTCCTTAGGTTAGTTAGGTTTCAGTAGTTCTAAGTTCTAGGGGACTGATGATCTCAGATGTTGTCCGATAGTGCTCAGAGCCATTTGAACCAATCCATCCACAGGTCACTCAGTTCCCGCAAATTACTGGCGCATTGTTTGTGCGCTCCAGATGTGTTCCATTGGGTTAAAATCAGGAGGCTGTGACGAACACCTAGCTTATTTAACTATGTGCTCCTAAAAGAACTGCAGCACTGTTCTGTTCAATGACAGTTATCCTGCTATAAGATGGCATCGCGGTCAGAGAAGACATCACCAATGACGAGATGCAAGTGATCTGCATTAATGTAATCCACAGATGTCGTAGACTCTTCGGTTAGTACGACAGGCCCCATGGAAGCCCAGGTGAATGTCATCCACAGAATGAAACTCCTCATATTCCTAAAACGGCGGTAAGGTAGATGTCTCAGGCCGACATTGCCTGTATGACGTTGTATACGGTCACATCCATCGACCTGTCTTGATATGATGCATCTGCTCACGTGACACATTTCCTTTGATCAACGGTAGAATCCCTTGCCCACAGCAACGATGTCGTTGACGTGGAAACACTCGTTTGGTCGGCATGGGTCAGCTTTGTAGTCAACACTGTTCCGTGAGCGGTGAGTTATGAAACACTTGTGCCTGCACCGCCAGCCTCCTCTGTCGCCCGACCCGCTGCAGATCACAGCCGATCCTAATTTACCTGCTGCCTCCACTTCTGTGGTGAGGAGTCGACGCCCAGCATGTTTTCCCTACTCGACATTTCACTGACCTAAACTCACATTCCATAGAAGCGAACAGCGGACTGGTTTCGACGTTTCCGAGATGCTCGTTCCCAGATGCTGGGCCATAACACTCCGCTCTTCGTCAAAGTCTCCTTTATCCACGAATTTTCCCATTTGTAGTCTGTATTGCTGATAGAATAATTCCTCATTCCTTGCTGCTGCGTGTATATATTTCCATCTCTACGTCTCATAACCGCAACACCATCATTTGGCATTTAATATCGCAGTGAGCAATGGCTCATCAGTATATGTTAAATAAAACATTGACAAAGCCAAACAAGAATAAATTATAATGTTAGTGTATTCTTTTTCCTGTCGGGTCTCTAGTACAGGTAGTCCACAAGGAATCAGGGAAAGTTCATTGACATTGTAGTTTAATTACTTTCATTTTGTTCCATTTCTGAAAAGTGACTATGTAAAATAAATAAATTCATTGACTTCATTTCTGTGAAAACAGTGCGTCAATGTCCGCCCCCGTTAGCTGAGTGGTCAGCGCGGTGGAATTCCACGCCAAGGGGCCCGGGTTCAATTCCCGGCTGAGACAGGAGATTTTCTCCTCTCAGGGATGGGGTGTTGTGTTGTCCTCGTCATCATTTCATCCCCATCTCCGACGTGCAAGTCGCCCAATGTGGCGTCGAATGCAGTAAGTACTTGTCCTCGGCGGCCGAACTTCCCCGAACGGGGGACTCCCGTCCCACAATGCCGTACGCTCATTTCCAGTGCATCAATAGGACCTTCCATTCCAGAATTAAGTGCTTTCGTGAAATAATTTGTCAATAAGTAGGGGATAAAAGACATTAGAGAAAGGTTTCACACGCACTTGAGTGATGCTGGAAATCGTCTGGATCCACATAATACACAACACGAATATCCTCTTATGCTCAAGCATTCTTTTTTAGACATTGAACTTCAAAGCTTTAATGGACACCTTAGTTGCAATAAATAATTTCGAGCATTATTCAAAGCAGCTTCAAAAGTTTCTATAATCTGTTTTATTCCTTACTTTGCGCATAAAATGTGACATTTTTCCAGTCTTTTTATTTATTTATTATTTTATTTCTGTATCCGTGTATTTTTCAGAAACCATGAAAAATAATACTGCATGTGCATCAGAAATTTGCAGTCTGTTGACAATGACATTCATCCAGGGATTTTTATTTTCATGTTTTGTTGCAAATAGTAGTGTATTTTTTCCCTCAGTCACAAATAACTGAGTTTATCGAAATGACTCTCATTAAGTTCAAGATTTTGTCCCACTTCGTTTGGCTATGGAAATCAATTACGTTACTTCTAGGGAGTCTTGCGTTCGCTCTGCTCGGGCTTTTGTTACAGTTAATTATCATGCCAAAATAGCTCTTCATGCACTGAATAGGTAGGCCTTGAGGATATGAATTTCTTGACAATTCACTTATAAACCACAGAAGCTGTTTGTGAAATATCTCATTTTCTCCCTCAAATAACTAAGTTTTTATTAATTAACGTGATTACTTCCGACCAGCTAATGTCTTTTTGAAAAATTACAACTTCATGCTGTTCTGTTTGAAATATCATTTGTCCATACCCCACTCATCGTTTGGTTTTGAAAATCCATTTTGTAATTTCTAGATAGTCTTCTTTGCACTACGCTCAAACATTTTACCACAAATCATGTAGGAGATAAGATGGCAATGAACATGTCCCTGTCTGTCACAATTCAGAGTATACCGTTATGCGCATTCCTTTCGTAGAGTTTCACATCTCCTGGCGAATGGGTGCTCTAACGGGTGGCCTTCAACAAATTCAACGCTCGAATAATATTTTCGGACATTACCGGTTTCGAACCGACAGTTTATCCTCGGTTGACTGTTCACAATTAAAGTTACATTCTAGTTCAAGTGATGTTCGCTGATCGTGACCACGCGACGCACGAGCTGCGACTAATAAATAACACTCCGGTGCAATTGCGGTCGTTAATGCCACCTTGGAAAGCAACTTATTTGGAGTCCTGCTCCTTCCACAAGCGATGTCTATACGTTCACGTTATACTGAACGCTAATGAGAAATGGTTCAAATGGCTCTGAGCACTATGGGACTCAACTGCTGAGGTCATTAGTCCCCTAGAACTTAGAACTAGTTAAACCTAACTAACCTAAGGACATCACAAACATCCATGCCCGAGGCAGGATTCGAACCTGCGACCGTAGCGGTCTTGCGGTTCCAGACTGCAGCGCCTTTAACCGCACGGCCACTTCGGCCGGCGCTAATGAGAAATATTTGACCCCGTTGTTCCCAAATTTCAAACCCCACACAACGGAAACTACGCATTTACAGAGATGATTTCTTTCCAGAAAAGTAATCAATTTGCCATCCCGTGCAACATAGAAGGTGTCTACAGTTGTTTTTCTCTTCTTTCTTATTGTGTCCTGTAAATACAGAGCGGATAATGGAGGACAGGGAAGCAAAAGAGAGAGAATGAGGCACTGTTTGTTGTGGCGCAGGATACAAAAAAAATAAAAAATAAAAAAAAAACAAAAAAAGTGGCTCTGAGCACTATGAGACTTCACTTCTGAGGTCATCAGTCCCCTATAACTTAGAACTACTTAAACCTAACTAACCTAAGAACATCACACACATCCATGCCCGAGGCAGGATCCGAACCTGCGACCGTAGCGGTCGCGCGGTTCCACACTGTAGCGCCTAGAACTGCGCGGCCACTCCGGCCGGCGCAGGATACAGTGGGATTGGAAAGTGTGTAGCGGATGTGTGAGTACGAGCTCTTAACAAGCTTCAAACACTCGTAATAATAACGCACTTGTACAAATCAGAGTACAAGAGCATAACTAATCCATGAAATACACATTAACTTCATATCTAAAATAACATGTCAACACGAATAGAACATGTAGTTTTACCATACAAGAAAGGTCCAAAACAAAGGATAACCCTACCACTAATGACTGCAGAAGCTGGAAGAAATGGCAAGAAAAATAAAATAGCAGGGTTCTAGTGAAAGACACTGCATCCAGAATAAACTGACTATAGGTGACGCACAAAGCCCCAGATTAATAGAATTCCCGCTAATCTACAAGAGACACTAAATAGACAATAATATCACTTGAAAGATGCCTAGACAATGCCGGAAAAATACGAAATAAATCGGCGCAGTTATTTAAAACAAGGCCAGCAATTAATACGTTATTAGGGTAAATCAGGAAAGCACAATTGACAACAAAGTCACGTTCTCAAGGCCTAATTCGCCTGGAATCTTATCCAACTGAAATTATTTCCCATACCGACATTAAGCTTTGCCCGCCCATCATGACAATAGAACAACTGGTACAGCTAGAACCGAATCACGTCCAGACGCAGTCGCCTGAACACTCACGTTTCCGCAAGCACAGCCGCTCTTCTTATGCGCCAGTGTTCAAGAACACACTCCACGGTTCACCCCCACGTTTGTCTCGTCAGCAAAACGTTCGCTGGAGCTGAGACGCCGAGTCCATCCACTTCTGTGAAACAGGAAACGATGCCGCATGCTGACAACAAGTTGATGCAGTTGCTGCAGAGGTTCCACCGGGCTGCCGCCATAACTTGCTGCTCCATCAATGCAGATGACCCTATCTCAGTTCCTCATTTGTTCCGCTTGCTTGATAGCTCGCTACAGACTGTCCATGTCCTTTAGCTACCTGTTCTATGATGAAAGCCGCCTCCGCATCCTTCATAAGAAACAGTATTATAGGCTGCCCGTCATTCGTCTGTCCGGGCACTGGTGCTGGTCCACCAACTCTCTGAGCCGGCCACTCCAATATGTAAACAAGAACACGTGGCTCACAATCCGTGCCTTGGAGCTGCACACAAAGTCTTTTCCTCCCACTGTAGTCTACCGCCCCTGGCGCTGGCTTTAAGTTGTTGCAGCCTCCTCGCCGTACACCAGACTGCTCTCCGATGTCGCTCATAACCACTCCGGCTCCACTACGGCTCTGCGCTAAGTAGTTTGCTGTTTCCCGCTCTGCATCACCATTACCGGGACCAACTGCCAACTGAAGCAGAACTTATGCCAAGAACCGCTCATTTCTCACATAGTATCAATGAAAAACGAGTCTTAGCCTTCCCAGTAGTGTATCTGCATGCAGTGGAACCTACCTTCGCTAAATTATTTCAGTAAAAAAAGGCATGAATAACAGAACACGTAGGATCTTCACAACGATGTATTTAAATTCTTACAATCCTTCTTTACTAGCACATTTGATCCATTCGCCATTTTCACATAGGTGCAAAGGAAAGCCCTCACAAATTACGTTGCACGTTGTTACTGGCGCAGAATTTCTACTCCATTTTTTTATATCCATAATGCTGTTGCTGCCAGAGTATCAATTTCATTATGAAGCAGATCACAAACACTGTATCATTACATTTAAAACTGCACCATGACTGCGATGGTTTGAGGTTTAATACTCCTTACCATAAAAATTATGAATCATCTACTGGTGAGAAATAAGATGAGGAGCGAAATAAGATTATAATTTGTATACTCTCCATACACCGAAGTTGTTGCCTGTAGTGCTCATCACGGCCATTTAGTGGTTTTTCTGACATATCACCAACACGAGTGACCCACAATGGAGTGTGAATCTTCGACGGTGCTAGGCAGTCGTTCTGGAGAAACGCCAGAAAAACTATCAACCGCCCTTCGGTCAAAAATACCGAGACGAACACCAACAGGCATCACACCAGTAAGTGGCCGCAAAGGCCTCATCAATTTTACTCTTCGAGCTTCCTTCAAAGTGTTTCGAAGAAAATGAAATATATATTTGATCAGCCCCGGTGCTGTTTCCCTCTGTTCAGTTACTTAACTGAAATATAAACACAAAAAATATACTCGTTCCCATCAAAGTAAAATCTCTTCTGTCCCACTCCACCACTCAGCCGTTTTGCAAAATTACTTTCTAGTAGCAGTAACCGCACTCTGGAGTACCTCACGTCATTACATTGAAACGTCCCCTTTTGAAAAATTATACATGACTGTGCTTAAGCTGACACACAATATTTTTAGCGCAACGCAATCTGACTTTCAGTAATCGCTACAAAGAATGGCCCTGACTAACATTAACCTATACCTTTCACAAATCACTTACCTCACAAAAATCTTCGTTACTCGAACTACTGCAATACAGCGAGCGCCACTACTGCCAGCTAAATAAAAGATTCAAACTACGGAAGGCACTAACTACTGATAGCCATAGTTAGCAAATGAAAGATTTTAATAGAGAACAAACAATGTATTTACCTTAATAGTCATAATATACAGGGTGGTCCCGAATTCATGGTACAAACTTTAATGGTAGGTACAGGACATTGTAACAAGGATTTATTGTATAGGAATGTATAGTCGCAGGTGACGCGGTGAGGCGTAAACAGGGGAAAGAGAAATGGAGTGATCGGTTGGTGTCACTGCCGGTAGAGGGCAGTAGATGAACATGATGTATCGCAGTAGGGACAAGCGCCATTCACAATTGTGCTGCCGTAGACGATGGGTGACTTTACGTATGCAGAAAAAGCAGACATGCATTACATGTACGGCCGTGCAAATGGTAACGCCAGAGCTGCGTTACGAATGTATCGCGCGGAGTATCCTAATCGACGAATGCCGGATCATAGAATTTTTCAACGGTTACATCGTCAACTTTGTGAAACAGGTACGTTCGACGTCAACAGACATGACGCTGGTCGATTAAGAGCTGTACGCACTCCAAGACTGGAAGAACGCATCTTGAACATAGTGGCTGATAGACCCGAGTCAAGCACAAGAACTGTTGCGCGTGACGTACATGTGAGTCATCAGACTGTATGCAGAGTGTTAAATGAAAATCGCTTACACCCCTTCCATTTTCAAAAAGTACAAGCATTGAATCCGGCAGATTATCCTCTTCGCGTGAACTTCTGCCAGTGGTTGTTGCAGCAATGTGCGTTGCAGCCGGATTTCGTAGGTCATGTGCTATTTACAGATGAAGCGACATTTTCACGCGAGGGTGTCTTTAATGCGCACAATTCCCATGTGTGGGCAACAGATAATCCACATGCAACGCGTCCACATGCGTATCAACAACGTTTCGGTATTAATGTGTGGGCTGGTATTGTGAACGACTTTTTGATTGGGCCATACTTACTACCCACGCGACTGTGTGGCGAAAGCTATCTTATTTTTCTGCAAGAAGTGTTACCAGAACTGCTGCAAGATGTTCCGCTCGCCATTCGTAACCGCATGTGGTTTCAGCACGATGGAGCGCCAGCACACTTCAGCACTGCTGTACGGAATTACCTGAATGCCACGTTTGGTGCTAGATGGATTGGGCGTGGTGGACCAGTCCCTTGGCCACCCCGATCTCCTGATTTCTCTTGCCTCGATTACTTTTTATGGGGACATCTTAAGAGTCTTGTTTATGAGACTCCAGTTGACTCAGATGAGGATCTCGTTGCTCGCATATCTGTAGCTGCTGCAGGTGTGCGTGAAATACCAGGCATCTTTGAACGTGTACGCCAATCGCTGCACCGACGCTGTCAAGCATGTATCGCTCATGGTGGATGCAATTTTGAACACTTACTGTAAACATGACACTTGTCAACAACGATTTCAATAAAATCTTTCGTTTTCCTTTAGGCCGTTATTTCCCCTGTTTACGCCTCACCGCGTCACCTGGGACTATACATTCCTATACAATATATCCTTGTTACAATGTCCTGCACCTACCATTAAAGTTTGTACCATGAATTCGGGACCACCCTGTATATAGCAGTTCATGACATCCAATCTTACAAATTTCAAAACTCCGCCATCTCTCTCCCCACATCCACCACTGCTGGCGGCTCACCTCCAACTGCGCAACGCTACGCGCTGTTCACATCCAGCTGCCCAACACTACAATGGCAGACAACAATGCAAACTGGCCACAGACTGCACACAGTACAGCCAGTGATTTTCATACAGAGTGCTACGTGGCGTTACCAATAAGAAAACCTAAACAGCCTACTTACAACATTAGAGAACTGAAATTTCAGCTTCTGGAGTTCGTTAATGCTACATCCAGTAAAACTGCACCAATGTCGACGTCAGCCCCTGGAGGTACTTGTTATCTGATTACAACTAAATATCCTTCTTTCAGTCGGATTTTTCTCCCATATCAAAGCTCCTGTCTACTTAAGTTTCTCTCTCTCAGAGCTCGCTATCTCTGAAATATCGTTTTTGTACACCTATAAATACATTTTTGTCTCATACTGGCATTATTATTTTCATTATTATTATTATTATTATTATTATTATTACTATATCTATCATAGTGAAATTATTTTTTTCCTTAAGCAAATGGTATGTAAAGAACTGTGTATATGTCTTACACAAAACCCTTGTTCATTCTAAGAGAGGGCCTGAAGGCCGTAATGTGTTCATGTTAAATAAATAAATAAGCGGTGGGCTAGCACAACGTGTCAGATTTCTTTCCTTAAAGTGCTGCTGTGATACTCGTACGATGCTACGATGCTACAACATTAACTCTCGGCAGTAAAAAAAGCTCCCAAACCAGTGAGTTAATAAAATATTTTTAGCCTTTTTGGCTACTTTATTCATTTAAAGACAGACACTGGCGCACCGTTATCGAAGGTAAGTGCACTAAGAATTAAGTGAGTGGTAACTATTCCTGTGACAACAAAACGTCGGTGCGTAAGTGGACAGAGATGGTCTGACTGCACATGCATGCTCTAGCAAAACATCACAAAAGCTTTGTGCAGCTTTATCTACCTATAACTTGTAAACCTGTGACCTTCCTACAACCTACAGTACACGCGCAATCGACTGTCATTATATGTTCCCACTTACAGGAAAGGCATCACTTCTGAGGAATATAAACAGATTGAATGTAGACCGGTGTACATCTGATCGTTGCCGTTTCACAGAAACATACTGCCCAATAACAACAGGATAGAAACGTACGAAATTCTGCGGATTGATTTTAATGAAATGTACGAATTTGTTACTAATAATGAAACTGCAGTATAATGGAAAACTATGACGTAAAATAATGCGGTCAACGGTTCTAAAATGGGGAATAGTTTTAATACTGACTGTGATAGACTGAACCTGATCCTGCATAACTAACAACAGTCAGTACATGCAAGAGATCTTTTTGAATACGGTATTAAATGATTTGGATGTACAGTAACTATTATACTCAACGGTTTGGAAAGATTTAAAATCGAAAGTGACTGACTTATTGCTTCACATAATGCAGTGAGGATTGAAAAATGTGACCAAACAATAATGTTCACTGCCGCAAATCTTAACTAATTTTTTTCTAAAAGTCATAATTATCAACAAAACATTTTAATTAACTTTAAGTGACATACTTAGCAACAGTATACTAAGAATACATGAAAAATATAAAAAGGCGGTATCGATAGAGAACGTTACAAAAATATTCAAAATTAAATAATATGACTGAATTAGAGGGTAAAATTTACTCTAGTTTGCCAGAATTAATTATTTTGTCACTTAATGAACTCGTTTTTCAAAAAGTAATACAAAAGTGATGTAATAATTTCACTTGTCGGTTAAACTGACGTTGGTAAGAGAAAAGATTGTTCTACTTTCTGACACATTTAATATTTGTATTATAAAGGCTTGACATTCGGTTGTTAGGATGACAGGACATGGATCCCGTTTATGCTAGTGGAGGTTTGGAAAAACAATTAATTACATACATTATTTACATACTTTAAATTTTATATTGTCCGTAGAATGATTCTACAGCTATGACAAGCCTTTACAGCTCTAAATGCCTGATGTGGTACAATTCTACTGGAGATGAAGCGCTCGCGCGTCGTAACACTTTAGTGGCAAGAATTACTTTTAGCAAGCATTATCTTCCAGCTGCAGATAACTTTATTTATGTTTCAGCCACATAGTACCCTTCCCTTATTTCTTCTCTTTTTGCTTCCTTATTAACAGAAACTGTCCTGTCGCCCACAAACTGCATACTGTGGCCCACAAACTGCATGCCTCTGTCATCCATACAGCCTTGCTACATGTAAAGCCACTATTGTGTCGTGATATACATGCTCATTTATCGTGGTACGCAACATTTACTTTCTTTCGCAGCTAACCTCCGACTCTCTACTCGCTCTCTCGTGTGTCACAAATGCTTATATCATTCAGAGTGTATGTCTGATACGATACAAAGCAAGGTTCCTGGGGTTGCTAGCGTGGCCTCTTAGAATTATGCAAGTTTTCAATAGTTTACACGAAAGGCACTTCATGATAATACAGTTGATTGGAACTGACAAAAAACTGTGAAATTATAGGCAGTCGTTAATAATGAACAACATCGAAAAATACAAAGAAATACTGTGGTAAGTGTTGTGTCTAGACAAGGCAGCCTAGACACAATGAGAGGAAGCCGAAAGGCACGCGCTTAAAACCACGCAGGCTGGCGTGAGGTCTGAAACAGGATACGTAATGAATGCTATAAAGAAAAGTACGTAGCTTCTGGAATACTTAACTTTAATCCATAATTGTAGAACAGCGCTCTTGATGATACACGCTTCATATAATAAATATCAATTGAATACGGCGCCATGCTAGGTCGTAGCAATTGACTTAGCTGAAGGCTATGCTAACTATCTTCTCGGCAAATGAGAGAGTATTCGTCAGTGTAGCATCGCTAGCAAAGTCGGCTGTACAACTGGGGCGAGTGCTAGTACGTCTCTCTAGACCTGCCGTGTGGTGGCGCTCGGTCTGCGATCACTGACAGTGGCGACACGCGGGTCCGACGTATACTAATGGACCGCGGCCGATTTAAAGGCTACCACCTAGCAAGTGTGGTGTCTGGCGGTGACACCACAGTAAGTGTGGCTTACTACGTTGTAGTGTTAAAAAATGATGTTCTTGAGTATCATGATTCACAACGAAGAGACAAATTAATGTGGGAGGCAAATCATAAACACAATTTATGACAGATTCAGGGTTCACGTATGATGTTTCTGTTGGTTTTTGCCTCTCGTTCTTCGATTTTGTCAAACAAAATTAAATCATACACACGGACAAAATGGGGAATGATTATACCGTGAACGCTAGGCGAGGAAAAGGGTGGGGAGGGGGGGGGGAGGACGGACTGGCGGTAGATACACAACGTCAAGTTTTAACACATCTCTCTCTTATTTACTACTGGCACCAAATGCCGTTGTGTTCGTCATGGTAGTGGCTGTCAATCCGATCTTCACCAATGGGCGCTGCGACAGTCAGCGAAGTTGTAGACCGAGAGGCTGATTGAGCTTATGGTAGGGTGAGGGATACATATGATATCATTATTCCGAAAATTTGCTTGAGCAGTTAATCAGAGAAGTGGCACCTGACACTAACATCTAATATCACCTGGCCACAAAAAGGCCAGAATTTTTCGACTCGGTGAACGTTGAAAATAGATCCAATGATCGTGAGAAAACGTTGAAGATGAATCCAATGATAGCGAGACCGGTATAACAAGACTGATTATGGATATCAATGGCATTATAAAGAAAAGTAAGGACGTATTTCTCCTTAGCATGTGCGACAGGAGGCAGATTTCACATTACACTGAAGAGTTAACATGAAGGAAAATGCTGATTTTCATGGACAATATTCTACATTTCTGTACATTAGTCTGCCAAAAGGTATTTTGAGAGGAAAATTCTGGGCAATGAAAATGACTCGCTGTTGCTCAATAGTCGTGTAAGGAAGAAACTCCAAAAAGCAAGGGATCTACGTCACAGGTTTACAAATAACCAAAGCTTGTAGACAAAATAAAAACTAAACTAAGTCAAAATGAGCGTTAGGAGATCCAAGCATGCTATATATTCCTGAGTAGTGAATGGATCAAAGCCATGTATCCATATCCTTAAACACCATTCCGTCACTGAAACAGAGGATATCAGCCAGAAGGAAGGAATACTACATTCCGTGTTCTGACATTGTTTCACAGGCAAGTATCGTACTGCCGTACTTCATTTATTTATTTGTTTCTTTCTCTACTCCAGTGACTAGAGCAAACAGTTTGCGATTGTTCCATTATAACAGGCCTGGTCAAGATCTGCCGAGTCTGCTCAGTGCTCCGGCTTCCCGCTCCATTGCGCTATTGCGAGCAGGTGTGTGATTGAGACGAGTATATGGTGAAAGGCTGGACACAAGTGAAACTTAGGAAGACATGTTTGCAACATAGTGCGACTACATTTATGAGGCGAATATTCTAGGAAACTATGATCACGAGTTTATAATGTGCGTTTATATTCTTGTTTTTATTTCTCTACCAAAGCAATAACTATTATTATATGTACTTATTTAGTACATTAGACAGTGTTAATACGGCAAGCGGAACTACAAAAAGCTTAACATACAAGCATTAACTTCCAGTTGTGGTGGTTATAAATTTATGCAAATTTCGGTTTTCGAATATAGAATTTAACATGAAATATGGTTCGTAATATGATGAACCAAAGTGCGTTATACAGATCAAAGTCCTTTAACCCCAGTTTGGCATGCCAATAGGATTTTTTTTTACGACAAACAAAGCTGATAAAACTTTAAACATGTTTTGCATACCTTCGACGACTAAGTCACACGTTGTATGTATATACATTTCGTATGACTTAAAGATACAGCGTGTTGTTACAAAATACAATGTACAATTATTTACATATTTACAAACATTTACAGGTCTAGACCTCGATCTCTGAGTAACATCAGTATTATTGCAGATGGATGTCCAGTGTCCTTAACCACCCCTCAGCTTCCGCACTGGCCTGCTGGATCTCCTCCATTGAACCACTGATCCTTGGAAGTGGGCAATAGATAACGATCTGGCTGATGGTCTGAGGCACGCCTGTACAGTCACAGAAGGGCTATAAGCAATATTCCACTTGTCCTTCCAAAACTGACATCTGCCGTGTTGGTTTCTTATCCGTTTAAGTGGTGTCCAGAGTTTCCTGGGTTGGTTGAAACCAGGGGGTTGCTTGGTTGGGTCCGAGATCAGTCCAGATCTTTCTGGGTTTGAAGACAGCCAGTCAGTGCGCCAAGCCGCACTTTCTGTAAACTGATCTTGGGCCAGCTTCTTTCCTAGAATCCAAGAAGGGTTCCGAGATTTCAGCCTGTGATCTTCATCGAGACAGTCTTCATGTATTGGTAAGAGAGGGTTGTTACAGCACTTACGCCATTCTTTATTGCGCTAACGCTCTTCATAGATGAGAAGGTGGAATGTTAGAAAGTGCCGGTAGCCACTTCTGAGGAGTAGACTGGATGGTGCCTCAGATATTCCTCATTGTGTCCTTCAGCTGGACATCTACCTTCTTTTTATGGGGACTGTTAAGCCATACTGGACTACAGTATTCAGCTACTGGGTATGAGAAGGCATTATGGTTCTCAGAGTAGATGCAGTGGGACCCCAGCCTGTTCCTGTGAGTCTGTCTAGAATGTTGTTACGGCTTTTGATTTTAGCAGATGTTTTGCTTAGATGTGCACTGTAGGTCAAGCATCGATCCTAGATGACACCTTGATATTTAAGGTGAGGATTGAACTTCAGCAGGTGGCCATGATATTGAACTTGAGACATATAGTTGTCTTGTCTGTTGCTCTGATGGAAGGTGCTGACTTCTGTTTTCGCTATATTTGGTTTCAGTCTACAGGTTTTGAAGAACTTGTCGAGTCTCTGAAGATTTTCTGTGAGCGCGGTTTCTGCTGCTGCGAACTCATTGAGCTGGGCTGTCAGTGCAAGGTTGTCAGCCTATATAAACTTTCTAGCAGTATCAGCTGGTAAATCCGCAGTGTATATGTTGAACAGCAATGGGGCAATGATCGATCCTTGTGGTAGTCCATCATTCAGTTTGTAAGGTACGAAGCGCCTCGTCTGAAATTCGTTATCGTTAACGTAAATGAAAATTGAAATCTGAAGTAAGCAGATAGAAGC
This sequence comes from Schistocerca serialis cubense, assembly GCF_023864345.2. Taxonomy (NCBI): domain Eukaryota; kingdom Metazoa; phylum Arthropoda; class Insecta; order Orthoptera; family Acrididae; genus Schistocerca; species Schistocerca serialis. Next base: position 250,797,837 of record NC_064645.1, on the reverse strand, counting down.
TTGATGTTGACAATGTATTCCGCATGACAGAGAATGAAATGTTAACTATACTTTACCAAATATTAGTAAGTGAATCTAATAAGTTTGACCTGGTGACTCACTGGGTGTTGTGTGATGTCCTTAGGTTAGTTAGGTTTAAGTAGTTCTAAGTTCTAGGGGACTTATGACCATAGATGTTAAGTCTAATAGTGCTCAGAGCCATTTGAACCTGGTGATTCCAGTGTCTGCAACCCACCAGATTATCCTCCTCCTAACCTGAGGAGTACTCATTATACTGCCTGTTGTCTTCCTCTCACCACTTTACTTACATCATGGCTCGGCTATCGCAATCTTACGCGAATTGTAGAGTGACTCTTGGGACGGAATACTACGGCTCAAAAGCCAAAAATAGCACAAAATACACACATGATATTTACAACTGTCATATCACTCGAAAATGCTTAGCAAAATCAATAAATTTGTTATTTAAAATAATATTTTCTTCCTGAGGAAGCAGGTGGCCGTAAAGCTATTATAGGTTAACACTGGGCGCTAGTAATCGTTTGCATCCCCGCACCTTTCCGGCTTAGAGGATGGGTTACAGACAAGAAACAGACATAAGAATGACACCTCCTAACATCTTATGTAACCATAAATACTATCTTTTAGCTAGGTGCGCCTATCCCCTCAAATTGTGAAACTGTGCAGTTCGTATCACTAATACATTAGACACAGAGTTTCCTTTACTATTAGCAAAACGTCACTGGATTGATACATACTTCATACCTCCAAAATAGAAGCCGCTTTGTACCCCAACGAAAATATCTGTAATAATTTCATTGTTCGCTCGTCAACCGCTTTTTTTAAATCAGGATTTCATCGCGAAATGGCGCTTATCTGAGCACGCTCGCTCATTCGGCTGCGCCACGAGCTGTTATCGACACGATGGTGGCAATAAAATTTCTTCATTAGCTTCCCGCATTTCAAATGTTCTCCATTGGAGCACACTTTGTGGCTATTTAGGAAACGGTATTAGTTTTAAAAATATTTTTTTACGCTGATGATATCACTGTGATTACTGATCGTAAAAGGCAACAGAAAATGATTCTCTCGCACCTACTCCGATGCGAGATATCGTTTCGCTTTTGTTGCTTCACTTGTTTATCGAATCTAAAATTGCAGTACCATCCCAACGTTTTATTTATTGGAGATCTGCTCTAATGCCAGTGCGTGGCTTCTCAGTTTGCCTTAAACTTAGTTTTGCACTACATCTTCATTGTTCGTAAAAGTTTAAAAGCCCCGTAAAACAATTTAGTCCCCGGTTATCAACTCGTACGCGAGATGAATTATTCACGTACGTAGGTTCTGGTAAATTTAGACCACATTTTGCGAACGTTGCGTAGCTTTCTACTTGCTACTGAAATATTAACGTGAAAATTTTAGTGTAAATAAAGCACAAGGGAGGGGGGATTTTCTTAAGGAGGAATGGATAACTAGAGCGTTTCGTCGAAGTAAAACACGTCTTAAGGCGCCGAGAAGCGATTAGTGTTTTCGCGCGGCTGTTTATAACGCACTTGTATAAAGTTCACAACACGTTAAGCGCGACTGTAATACAATTTTACGTGACGTTACGTGTGTCGTTAAGCCGGGAAGAGCTTTTTGCGCGGGAGGACTTTGCGTTGGCGCCGGCCATGATGCGTGTTAAGGCCGTACTCGGAGTCCCATGTTTCCTCATAATGGGCCGTGTTAAGCCAGTACCTGCGCTCACAAATATCCGGGATGCCTCTGCGACCCGCTGACGTGCTAACGCCACACTGTTTTTGCGGCTCCCGAGCTGTATCCACTCATACTTACGCCACAAGAGAACAGTACTGCTGCGGTCCCTCTCACTACGAAAATGTGTATTGTCTGCAACAGTTCCCGCCGCTAGTTTCTCGCTTTGTGGTCCGTTCAAAGTCAGCTCAAGCTTTCGAAGACCGCCACTACAGCGCACTTGAGCAGGTATCAGTGTGATACCCCTTGTATCATGCATGTTGCGACTTTGAACAAACTCTATTACACAAATAAATTATGAATTCATTTGTAGCTTCAGACAGTGGGTTCCGAACTCGAACTCAAGGTCGAACTTCAAATAACACGTTTGTCTAAAAAATAACTAAATAATGCTGAGGAAGTTTATTTGCAGAACTTGTTAACTGCAGCGTGATATGAATGCAAGTGAGCGGAGTCAATGCGAATGAATACACAAGTTTATAGCTCCAGATAAAAATGATTATTAAAAAATTGCAACTTCTGAGGTAACAATGCAAGTTTGCGTGAGATGCATGTAGTCATTCTCTACCATTAACAGATTGTACAATCGCTATGTTATTCGTTCACTAGGTAGCAAATTAAAGAAACAACAGATTGTAGATATGACTTATATCTAAGGTGCATTATGTGGTACCACTGATAATTTTTCGTTTCTTTGGTCTGTAACACTCCCTAAATCTAAATCTACATCTACAAAATGGTTAAAATGGCTCTGAGCACTATGGGACTCAACTGCTGTGGTCATAAGTCCCCTAGAACTTAGAACTACTTAAACCTAACTAACCTAAGGACAGCACACAACACCCAGCCATCACGAGGCAGAGAAAATCCCTGACCCCGCCGGGAATCGAACCCGGGAACCCGGGCGTGGGAAGCGAGAACGCTACCGCACGACCACGAGATGCGGGCCTACATCTACATTTACATCTACATGGATACTCTGCAAATCACATTCAAGTGCCTGGCAAAGGGTTCATCGAACCACCTTCACAATTCTCTATTATTCCAATCTCGTATAGCGAGGCAGGTCGGTGTCAACAAAATATTTTCGCATTCGGAGAAGGTTGGTGATTGGAATTTCGTGAGAAGATTTCTTCGCAATGAAAAATGCCTTTCTTTTAATGATTTCCAGTCCAAATCCTGTATAATTTCTGTGACACTCTCTCCCATATTTCACGATAATACAAAACATGCTGCCTTTCTTTGAACTCTTTCGATGTGCTCCGTCAGTCCTATATGGTAAGGATTCCACAGCACGCAGCAGTATTCTAAAAGAGGACGGACGAGCGTAGTGTATGCAGTCTCCTTAGTAGGTCTGTTACATTTCCTAAGTGTCCTGCCAATAAAACGCAGTCTTTGGTTAGCCTTATCCACAACATTTTCTATGTGTTCCTTCCAATTTAAGTTGTTCGTGATTGTAATACCTAGGTATTTAGTTGAATTTACGGCTTTTAGATTAGACTGATTTATCGTGTAAACGGAGTTTAACGAATTCCTTTTAGCTCTTATATGGACGAACTTACACTTTTCGTTATTTAGGATCAATTGCCACTTTTCGCACCATTCAGATATCTTTTCTAAATCGTTTTGCAGTTTGTTTTGATCTTCTGATGACTTTATTAGTCAATAAACGACAGCGTCATCTGCAAACAACCGAAGACGACTGCTCAGATTGTCTCCAAAATCGTTTATACAGATAAGGAACAGCAAAGGGCCTATAACACTACCTTGGGGAACACCAGAAATCACTTCAGTTTTACTCGATGATTTTCCGTCAATTACTACGAACTGTGACCTCTCTGACAGGAAATCACAAATCCAGTCACATAACTGACACGATATTCCATAAGCACGCAATTTCACTATGGGCCGCTTGTGTGGTACAGTGTCAAAAGCCTTCCGGAAATCCAGAAATACGGAATCGATCTGAAATCCCTTGTCAATAGCACTCAGCGCTTCGTGGGGGGTAAAGAGCTAGTTGTGTTTCACAGGAACAATGTTTTCTAAACCCATGTTGACTGTGTGTCAATAGACCGTTTTCTTCGAGGTAATTCATAATGTTCGAACACAATATATGTTCTGAAATCCTGTTGCATATCGGCGTTAACGAAATGGGCCTGTAATTTAGTGGATTACTCCTACTAGAAATTTAGAACTATAGCTAAATATTTACGTAAGAATTCTTTTACGTAAGAGATGTGGGATGCTAGTGACGAGGTTCCTTTTTTATTTCTTTTTATTCTATTTTTTTTACGTGTTATCTTATGTTTTGATACGTCAGCTAGTAATCTCAGCGCAATTTCTATCTCCCTGTTGGTAAATGAGTATCTTAACTTACCGTAAAAGTCTTACAAGTTACAAAATTACGAACTTAACCTAATACTAGCAAAGACGTATACTGGCGGAAAAAAATTGCAACAATAAGAAAGAATTGTGTGACATAAACGAAAGTTGCTTGACGTGTCTCTAAACGTGAAAGATGATGTCCCTTGCAATTTCGCGTCAGTCGCCTAAGAGTGGCACTACTCTATTAGAATGCAAATCAGGTTTGCCTTAAATACACGCCGTAACGGTCGTCAGCGTTACTTACCTTTGACATTGGATGTAGTGAGTTGACGTTATAGTTCAATTCTTTTATCTTGGCGGTTCGGGCATGCCCGCCCAGACGCCGGAGATTGCTGCGTTGCCAGTTGTAGGCGCCAAGAGAAGCAGCGCCATAGTATAGTTCGCAAACTTACGTTTAGGGGGGAGCGTGCAGTTTATGAAGAAAAGTCACCACGGTCGCATTAACCCTTTCGCTACTACAGAGACGTGCTCCCCGCATTCCGCGATGTGCGCGATTTTGTCATCATTGCACTGCTCCCCTGTGCAGACACATGGTGTTTCGACTGCTTTGACACACTTTATCATTCGATTTCACAAAAACTATTTGGCCTAAAAATTTGATTTCTACACATCTTCTTGACTGATACCTTACCCCCATAAATGACTTAATTTTGTTTCGATGTTCAACACAGTTATTGTGCAGCATTAGATGTAGTAAACCATTGCACGAAATTTTGAAGTTTGCAGAGGTAAAAGTCCATAGCGTATACTTTGCAAATGGTCGATTTTAGTTGCCACTAGAAATTTGAAAAAGTTACATTCAAACGAATAAAATTCATGAAGGAAGACACTTCGATATTGTTTTTAAGTAACGAAAATTTTAAGCACCAATCAAGGTTCGAACTTACAACCTTTCGCTTGGCAGCTGTAAACTATAAACATTACGCTAACGCAGCTCGTCATTCAATATACCTCCCAGAGGACTGTAAAATATCACGTAAAATACCGACAAACGCTGTTGGTATGATTATGAATTACTTACATTTCGTCGCAGTACAGTAGGAAATAAACAATTACCGCTATTCTTTATTGCGAAAAAGCGGTTAGTGAGAATGATACAAACACCTTTCCTTGCTATCGCCTGAATTAGGAGGATTATTCCTTGTTCGGTTTAATTAATTAATAGAATATGAAGCAATTGGTATAAAGATTGCTTTTTCCAAACTTTTAAGAAAGTCTGCTATCAAGACATGGCTTTTGTTCAATTACTTTATTTATGACTGAACGTTTCTAAAACTGAAGACACTCGTCCGTGATCTGCACTGCAATCGAGCTCTGGCAACGTCGTTCTCTATTCATTGGCTGACTGTGTTATGTGATGTCAGATGCGCAGAACAAACCTAAAATCGGCCGACGTCATAAATGACATGCACTTTAGCCGAGAATGCCTTTAAGGCGACAAAGTCGTAATTATCAATACCTCACTGAATTTGAATGAGGTCTTGTAAGAGGGCCACGAGATGCTACATGTTCCTTGTGTGACACTGCAGAAAGGCTTGGCAGAAATGCAGCCACTGTACACAATTGCCAGCAGTGGTGGCCATGAGAATATATGGTCGCAAGAAGATCGGGGTCCAGACGGCCACGGACATTACGGAGAGGGAAGACCATTATGTTCGGCATACCGGTCTGGAACATCGTACTGCAGCTGTAGCAGCAGTCTGATCAACAGTTGGCACTAGAGTGACCCAACGAACCGTTAAAAAATTGTTCCAAGGACAGCTCCGAGCCCGACGCCCTACAGCGTGCTTTCCACTGAACTCAAACCACCGCCATTTGTGACTTCAGTGGTGCCAACCGACGGCTCATTGGAGGGCAGGCTGTAATTCCGTTGAGGAAGCTGGTTCTGGCTCGGTTCCAGTGATGGCCGTTTGTTGGTTAGAACGAGACCTGTTGAGGGCCGACAGCCAACCTATTTGAACGCTAAGCACACTGGACCTACACCTGGAGTTACGGTCTGCGGTGCAGTTTCGTGTGACAATAGGAGCACTCTCGTGGTTATCCCACGCATCTCGACTGCAAATTTGTACGTCGTTCTGATGATACGACTTCTTGTGCAACCATTAATAAACAGCATTCCTGCGGATGTTTTCCAACAGGATAACGCTAGTCCACGGGCCACTGTTGTAACCCAATGTGCTTTACGTGATGTCCTCATGTTGCCTTCGCCGGCTGGATCAGCAGATCGAGCACATATGGGACATCATCGGAAGAGAACTTTAGCGTCATTAAAAATCGGCATGAAATGATCCGGTGCTGATTGACCACGTGCAACATGCATAACCTGACATCTGGCACCTGCACAACCCAACTCCTTCACGTTTGGATGCTTTTATTTAACATGCTGGCGGTTTCATCTGTTATTGAGGTACCATCAATTCATATTTGCAATAGCTCATCTCAGGTTAAATTTATCATTTCAAAATGGTTCAAATGACTCTAAGCACTATGGGACTTGACATCTGAGGCCATCAGTCCCCTAGACTAACCTAAGGACATCACACACATCCATGCCCGAGGCAGGATTCGAACCTGCGGCCGTAGCAGCAGCGAAGTGCCTAGAACCGCTCGGCCAGAATGGCTGGCAAATTTATGTGTGATTTTGAAATATTAATCAATTAAATACGTTACCTAGACAGATGTATTCCCGAAATTTCATTACTCTACATTAATTACTTTTTGATGTTAGTAGTCTTTTCGTTAGTGTATATATACAGTGAGAACTACTCAGTAAAAAAGAGTCAGCAGCTAACAGAAGAAATTGCGTCTAAATCTACAGCGTACTCCACAAGTCACCGTACGGTGTGTGGTGGAGGATAGTTCCTGGACCACTCATCGATCTCACCTTCCTTGTTCCATTCTTGAATGGCGTGTGAAAAGAATGACTGTGGATATATCTTCATATTAGCTTAAATTTCTCGAATTTTCTCGTTGCGATTATTTCGCGAGACATATTCGTGATGCACAACGTCTCTCTTGGAACGGCTGCCACTAGAGTCTGCTGAGCACCTTTGTCGTTGTCTCGCGCAGACTAAACGACCCAGTAACGAAACGCGCCGCTCTTCCTTGCTTCTTCTTTGACTTCTATCGTACCTTCCCGGTAAGGGTCAGAGACTGATGAACAATACTCAAGAATCGGTCGAACAACCGTTTTACGTGACAGTTTCTACGTGAATGAAACACGTATCCTTAAGAGTCTTACTTTGAATTTCTGTGTAGCATTTAGTTTTCTAATATGTTCTATGCGTTCAATCCACTTACGATTGCTTCGCATGGATACTCTAAAATATTTTACAGCAGTTACTGTGTCCCACAATTCGCCACCATTATTGAAAATGTACAGTAACATATTTCTAGTGCGTTGTCCACTGTCGATTGTCCAATAGTCAGATTTCAAATTTGGAGCAATCTCGTATTATTAAAAATAATTCCAGGAGCAAAACAGGGATCTCGAACTGCAGTCACACAGTCCCGTGGCAGGAATATTGGAAGGTGTTCGTTTCTGCATCCTTGCCTTTATTTCTTTGTTCGTGTGGTATTTGGGTCACCGTTCAGCGCCTGGGCATAGAGTCATTACTCTGTGGCACGGAGAAGAACGTTCGGTGTGATTGTCGGCGCCAAATAACCGAAACTCTGAATTTACAATTTCTAAATGCCTTATGCGACTTAAACAAACGGTATCTCAGATGATAACATTGAACGGTAGCTATCATCGCTGAAAGCCACTCGTTTGTAACTAATTTATATACTAAGTTACAACCTCTTTTAGATTTTTTTTGTTATGAAAATGTTTGTCAGAACATCATATTCTCCACTATCACAGAGCAAATGAATACAGCTTATGTACCTCAAATATTGTCATACTTTTGTAGTTATTTAATGAACAGTTTACTATTTTGCCAGTAACTTTATTTAAATGTTGATTGCCAGTGGTATTAAAAGACTGTTTTAATTTAAAAGTGGCCAGTCGCATGTTTTAGCTGACATCACCTTTGTAAAAGAGTGCTAACAGCCGCTCCTGACAAGCAGGCCTAAGTAATAGTTTAAACAGTATCTAACGACAGTTTATCGTCACTTATTGTGAGCACACTTGCGCAGGAATACTGAGCTGTTTATTTAAGGAAAAAAATTCGTTTATGTTTATTGTGAATGGTCTGATTGTGACCAACTGATTATAAAATTTCTGGATTTAAGTACCGTTGAAATATATTAGTTCACTCAGGAAAATGGTCAAGTCAAATCAAATCACGTATGTAGAACTTAAAAACGATATGTTCTTTTGGTGGGGACGGCCTTCAGCCAGCTGAAAAGGAGACGGTGGTGGAACACTATGGGACTTAAGTCGAGACAGATTTTTTCTAGTGAAAAGCTCAATGGGGAGATTCAGGGCACTTGTAGTAGAGATCTGGATGGAGGCAGACTTGCCTGTGGTGATAAGGTGTATTCGATTATGGTTGTATTTGATCCTGGGTGGCCACGCTGATTGGTCGCGCGGTTAGAGGCGCCATGTCACCGACTGCGCGGCCCTCCGGCCCGAGGTTCGAGTCCTCCCTCGGGATGGGCGTGTGTGCTGTTCTTAGCATAAGTTAGTTTAAGTAAGTTTAAGTAGTGTGTATGTCTAGGGACCGATGACCTCAGCAGTTTGGTCCCTTAGGAATTCACACACATCTGAACACATTTTATGATCATGGGTGGTGAACGGCCGCTACGATACATTAACTTCAGGAGGGACTTTATATTTCGAGAGCTCTGATTGTGCTCCATTGTAGGACTCTAACTTTTTCTGCTTGTATTACGGAACTGAGAATAGGCAGAATGGTAGTTACTATTCTTTGGATCGCTTGCGTTAATTTGTAAATCATAACGTTGAGCTCTAAACTGTTACGAGCTGGTGAATACTTCGTGTGCTGTGATTAGGAATTGGACTTCGTTTTTTCAGATCTTTGATTGCTACCTATCTCTCGACGTAACTTTACTGTACTTGATAAGGGTATTTTCTGCCCATATTTTAACTGAATATCACAGGAGCACTGCCCGTTTATCTCGTTTATCTGGGATGTCCATTCTTGAATAAGTATTAATCAGATTAATTTTCTGCCGTCTGCGTCACTTATAGACGTTAGAATAGAACCTTTGTTATTAAATTACTCATTTAAGTTTTATTTTGTATTCCTGCGTATTTTATTAACTCACAATTCTAGCCAACGCTCAGACTATTTGACTGCAAGATCTCAGCTACAGGTTGTTATCTGCAGCATCTTAGCTCCGGGCCATGAAAACAGACTGGCGTAGCTCAACCCTATGACTACATCGAGCTAGTCTCCTGCAACAGAGTCGTGTACAACCCCATTACGAGTAGTCACAGGTGAAGAAGCCGCTTGGATGCTGTTTAGAAGACCATCTACAATATCAGTAACCCTCTGATACCATCCCATCCACCTCTGTATTTGAGTGCTCATGATAGATGGCGGCCATGCAGAGAACTAGGATTCTATTCCCGATGTTGGAGCTACTTGAGTGAGAAGTAGCGTCTACATAGTCTGGAAACTGGGTGAAACGACTGGGAGAAAGGGTTGCTGGTCACATGCTCCTGCATGGAGCTATGGATAACAGGGCGGCCGGTAGACATCCAGTGAGCCTTCATGGTCTGGGTACTTGTTGTTGTCGTGGTCTTCAGTCCTGAGACTGGTTTGATGCAGCTCTCCATACTACTCTATTCTGTGCAAGCTTCTTCATCTCCCAGTACCTACTGCAACCTACATCCCTCTGAATTTTCTTAGTGTATTCATCTCTTGGGCTCCCTCTACGATTTTTACCCTCCACGCTGCACTCCAATATCACATTTGAGATCCCTTGATGCCTCAGAACATGTCCTGCTAACCAGTCCCTTCTTCTAGTCTAGTTGTGCCACCAACTTCTCTTCTCCCCAATGTGATCTACCCATCTAATCCTCAGCGTTCTTCTGTAGCACCACATTTCGAAAGCTCCTATTCTCTTCTTGTCCAAACTATTTATCGTCCATGTTTCACTTCCATACATGGCTACACTACATACAAATACTTTCAGAAACGACTTCGTGACACTTAAATCTATACTCGATGTTAACAAACTTCTCTTCTTCAGAAACGCTTTCCTTGCCATTGCCAATCTACATTTTATATCCTCTCTACTTTGACCATCATCAGTTATTTTGCTCCCCAAATAGCAAAACTGTTTTACTACTTTAAGTGTCTCATTTCCTAAACTAATTCCCTCAGCATCACCCGACTTAATTCGACTACATTCCATTATCCTCGTTTTGCTTTTGTTGATGTTCATCTTATATCCTTCTTTCAAGACACTATCAATTCCGTTCAACAGCTCTTCCAGGTCCTTTGCTGCCTCCGACAGAATTACAATGACATTAGTGAACCTCAAAGTTTTTATTTCTTCTCCATGGATTTTAATACCTACTCCGGAATTTTCTTTTGTTTCTTTCACTGCTTGCTCAATATACAGATTGAATAATATCGGGAGAGGCTACAACCCTCTCTCACTCCCTTCCCAACCACTGCTTCCCTTTCATGTCCATCGACTATTATAACTGTCATCTGGTTTCTGTACAAATTGTAAATAGCCTTTCGCTCCCTGTATTTTACCCCTGCCACCTTCAGAATTTGAAAGAGAGTATTCCAGTCAACATTGTCAAAAGCTTTCTCTAAGTCTACAAATGCTAGAAAAGTAAGTTTGCCTTTCCTTAATCTAGCTTCTAAGATAAGTCGTAGGGTCAGTATGGCCTCACGTGTTGCAATATTTCTACGGAATCCAAACTGATCTTCCCCGAAGTCGGCTTCTACCAGTTTGTCCATTCGTCTGTAAAGAATTCGCGTTAGAATTTTGCAGCTGTGACTTATTAAACTGATAGTTCGGTAATTTTCACATCTGTCAACACCTGCTTTCTTTGGGATTGGAATTACTATATTCTTCTTGAGGTCTGAGGGAATTTCGCCTGTCTCATACATCTTGTTCACCAGATGGTAGAATTTTCTTAGGCCTGGCTCTCCCAAGGCTGTCAGTAGTTCTAATGGAATGTTGTCTACTCTCGGTGCCTTGTTTCGACTAAGATCTTTTAGTGCTCTGTCAAACTCTTCACGCAGTGTTATATCTTTCATTTCATCTTCATCTACATCCTCTTCCATTTCCATAAAATTGTCCTCAAGTACAATGCCCTTGTGTAGACCCTCTTTATACTCCTTCCACCTTCCTGCTTTCCCTTCTTTGCTTAGAACTGGGTTTCCATCTGAGCTCTTGATATTCATACAAGTGGTTCTCTTTTCTCCAAAGGTCTCTTTAATTTTCCTGTAGGTAGTATCTATCTCACCCCTAGTGAGATAAGCCTCTACATCCTTACATTTGTCCTCTAGCCATCCCTGCTTAGCCATTACCCACTTCCCGTCGATCTCATTTTTGAGACGTTTGTACTCCTTTTGCCTGTTTCATTTACTGCATTTTTATATTTTCTCCTTTCATCAATTAAATTCCATATTTTTTCTGTTAACCAAGGATTTCTACTATCCCTCGTCTTTTTACCTACTTGATCGTCTGCTGCCCTCACTACTTCATCCCTCAGAGCCACCTATTCTTCTTCTACTGTATTTCTTTCCCCCATTCCTGTCAATTGTTCCCTTATGCTCTCCGGGAAACTCTGTACAACCTCTGGTTCTTTTAATTTATCCAGGTCCCATCTCCTTAAATTCCCACCTTTTCGCACTTTCTTCAGTTTTAATCTACAGTTCATAACCAACAGATTGTGGTCAGAGTCCACATCTGCCCCTGGAAATGTCTTACAATTTAAAACCTGGTTCCTAAATCTCTGTCTTACCATTATATTATCTATCTGAAACCTGTCAGTGTCTCCAGGCTTCTTCCATGTATACAACCTTCTTTTTTGATTCTTGAACCAAGTGTTGGCTATGTCGTAACAGTGAGAGGCACTGCAGGGGCCAATGGGTGCAGTATATTGATGAAATAGTGATCCTTAAAGAGGAATAAATGCAAGTAGATGTAATAGGTATACTTACCCTGGACACGAGACGTTATAATTGTTGCCACGCAGCTACGACTACACACCTGTAGCGTCAAAAATGCGTAGTCGAACAACCTCAGATTTTTAGCTTCGTAAAATATATTTTCCAGTATTCTGAGTTACTTGGGCAACATGGCATTTATGTGAATTTTAGTTATAATGTCATAGTCGTCACTATCCCGAGTCATTATTACCTAAAACAAGATGCATGTCTTGGTATCCTATGTCCCAAGTGTTATGATATCAATGAAAAATTCGATTAATATTGACGACAATCACTTTGCAAGGAAGTAAAACTTATTTCTATATTGTTGCACATTAATTAAAATCATTAAATTACTTTACATCTACAACAATAACAATTGACTTTTGAAATTGTTATTTAGGAGAACTGTTGAAACCACTGAATCTGGCAGTCCATAGCAAATTTCACTTGTTAGTTAACGACAGTAACCAGTTTTGTGTGTTCTTGGTAATTTTGTATCAAAGACGCGGCTGTCGTATTTCAGGGCTCCCACGGGATTTTGCTTTTGCTTTCAAATCTTTAATGTTTACGTCGAGTCCAAGTCATAGCAGCAAAGATTACAGCGAGGTCATTCTATGTCGTTATAATCGCATTGCGTATTACTGTGATCCCTTAAGCTTTCTTTCTATTTACTTTTATTTTAAAGAATACTAATGTTTTGAGGTGAACTGTGATTTGGCCAAGTATTTTGTGGTCGCCTGGGTGCAGACATTTATTCCAGGGCTCGTAATGACCAACATCATCAATACGCGTCACTAATTCTTACATGAACTTGTGTCTGAATATAACTATTTAGTTTCAGAAATAATTTGTCCAGTTAAGGATTGCAGACCGGATTTGTTACTTCCAAGATTGGAATCCCCACTTAAATTCAAATTATTATTCTTGATGAATTCGGGTAATCATTCCAAACTGAACTTGAAAGGCAACTGTTGTCTTCTTGGACGCAACTTAAATTGCTACTAGTTGCAACTATTTTAACAGCTGCTTTTCCGGGAAGCCAATGTAGAGGAAAATACGCATCTGATTATTATTAATGGAGTGACCACAGTCAGCCTTCGCAAGTGCAACAGAAAACAAACCCTTGATTATCAGGAGGAAATAATTGACAAGAGAGTTATTATATTGTTCTGAAAAATAAAAAGATATGTCAAATGTAGAGAGTCAAGTTACGAACTACTAATGCAATGGAGATTAGCTTATAGGAAATCGTAATATGTAGATGTTTTCTAATCTGTAACAACTCTGAACATTACGTAAACGCACTAACAGTAAACGCTGAACGCAAAACTACTTTCATCACTGAACACTTCCGGGCTGAGATGCCGTGGTCCTTACATAAGAGTCTCCCCTGACGTTTCACCTTCGACTGCTGAAGGCATCCTCCGAGGACAATCGGCGAACTGCAACGAGAGCGCGAGTGAGCGCCGTATATATAAGCCATCCAGAGGGAGCTGCTGTCTATGACGTGATGTCGGCTATGCTATGATCTCGGATATTGCCAACTTTCTGAATTGAAATTAATCGATTGTCTCGCTGTTGCTGCAATGTTGACATCCATATCTTATCCAGCTGTGTGCCTTCATCTTTTCTATCAAAATTATAGCAGTGTTTGGCAATCTCAATAGCCTCTCTGTACATTCGCGGATAATAATGCGACGTCTTTGCTACGACGATCGTCTCACTAAACTTTATTTCATGATCATCTTCCTGAAACACATGTTCCGCTACAGCCGATTTATCAAAATGTCTGAGGCGGAAGTTCCTTTTATGTGCACCCAGACGGGTGTTGACGCTTCTTTTTGTTGTGCCTATATAGACCTTCCCACAACTGCACGGGTAGCTAGAGGATGTCGTTTATCTTTTGCGGATTTTAAACATTCTTTTATTTTTGTGGTGCGTCTGAAAACAGTTTCCACATCGTACTTGCTTAAAATTTTTATATTGCGATCAGTGACCTCACTCATGAATGGTAAGAACACTTTCCCCTTGGGTTGGTGTTGATCCTCGTCCGTCCTGGTTGTCAGTCTAGGGCGTAGTGCACGATCTGTCTCTCTGCTGGAATACCCATTCTTCTTGAAGGTCGTTCTAAGGTGTTCAATCTAATCATCTAAGTGAGCTGGTTCACATATTCTGTGTGCCCTGTCTATTAATGTTTTAATCACCCCTCTTTTATGTATTGGGTGGTGGTTACAATCTTTCTGCAGATACAGAACGGTGTGTGTGTCTTTTCTGAAAACCTTATGACCCAATGATCCATCCTCTCGTTTGATTACAGTCACACCTAAGAAGTTCAGGTGACCATCGGTTTCCTTTTCCATAGTGAATTGAATTCTTGGGTTAATACTATTCAGATGTAACAGGAAGGCATCCAGTTCCTCTTCCCCATGGGTCCATATAACAAATGAATCGTCTACATAACGATACCATCTGACTGGTCTTTTTCTAGCTGTTTGCAGCGCCCGTTGTTCAAAGTTCTCCATGAACAAGTTAGCCACAGCTGGACTAAAAGGACTTCCCATAGCCGCCCCACCCCGTCAATCCGTTCTTAAAAAACATTATTATATTGAAAATAAGTTGTTGTAAGGCAATGTCTGAATAATGCCAAAATATCACTAGGAAAAGTGTCCGCTATACATGTGATCGCTTCATTCACCGGGATCATTGTAAACAATGACACCAGATCAAAACTGACCAGGATATCATTAGGGCCCACACTAATATCCTTAATAATATAGAAGAGGTGATACGAATTTTTAACATGGCTGTCAGTTCCACCAAAATGAGGTTTCAGCAGCGAGGCCAGGTGTCCAGCTAGTCGAAGGTGAAACGTCAGGGGTGAGTCTTATGTATAGACCACGGCTCTCAGCCCGGAAGTGTTAAGTGATGACAACACCTACCGTGAAAGCCTTCATTCCATGACGAAACTACTTTTTACATGAGCAATTGGTGAGAGTCGAGCTGTAGCGAATGCTGGCTGTGTTACTAATATTACTGTCATTCTCTTGTATGAATATTTACACGGAAATGCTGAAAAGTCACATTAAATATAACAATATTCGTAGCGCTGGATAACGTGCAGAAGTTCTGAAGATCACTTTACGCGATACATAAAATTATGGTGCTAGAGTCGGAGTAACTTGTTACAGAACGAAAGGGGGCTTTAGAATCTAGTATGAGAATGGATGCAAATAGAAAGCGTGGATGTTTCAATCAAAGTGATCACGCGACTCAGACCCTCTCACAAAGAAATACGGTTTTCAGCCAGTGGGCCATAGAAAAGTGGAAGATTTACTGTTCGTAACCACAGCTCTGCAAACATAAGTCTGTCGGTTGTAGCTGGCGACTGCAATTTCAATGCGTTGCTTAAGCCACATACATGTAGCGATCTCACCAACAGTTGCAGCTGGACAAATTGGTAACAGCATAGGGACCGGCGTACGACGACCAGGAGGCCAAGCAGACTCACGAAAAAATAAAGAAGTCCCACAAAACGCCTAAAGTGAACTACAATAAACCAAACTCTTACGGCGAAGCATTTGATTGGCGGACGCCTCCAAAGAGCTTCCCACGAGACGTATCAGCCATCAAGCTACCCAAGAGTGCAGCATCGATACATGTCCGATATACATGCGGACCTTTTTGTATTTGACAACGTAACGTCATGTTAATGGGTTTATGAAACGGGGCAAAAAGTAAATTCACGTCAGTCTTTGTTACTGTATCTCTCTCCATTCAAATTTAATTATGGCAGTGTATTCAGTAGCCGTAGTGGTGATTAGCTCTACACTTTTCCACGTTGTTTCTGTCAGTTTTCTGCGGAGAATTTATGCAAACGTAATCACTTCTGATTATTGCATATACCACGTGAAGTGGAAGGGCTACAAATATTTATTGCTAATGGCAGGTTCGAATCAACTTACAACAGAAGCGCGAATCTAGATTAGCATGTACTTGGTTCTGACAATAAGAGGGCTATCTCTCTTAAGGATAACTTTAATGCAATTATCAACTTCAGTAGAAAAAATGAAAAGGAACTGCTTAATTTCAATATTCACTACATCGGAAATTTGCAGAGCTTGCTAAGTCTGCTTCCCAAATATCTGCAGTCACCTTCAGATAACAGAGCAACAGACAGCAAATATTTGAAGGACGATTGTCCGCTATCGATGAAAGTCTCACAATCGGAGAAAATATTACTCTTTTCACTTTAAATTTTTCTATTATTTAAAAAGAGTCTACATCCTCCTCCGCATTTCTGCGGAAATGGCATCGCGCTGTTTACTCTGGCACCCAAAATAACCTAATTTACTTGTTCTGTTACTTTTGCATCAGGCGGTTGTGGTGTCACCGCCAGACACCACACTTGCTAGGTGGTAGCCTTTAAATCGGCCGCGGTCCATTAGGATACGTCGGACCCGCGTGTCGCCACTGTCAGTAATTGCAGACCGAGCGCCACCACACGGCAGGTCTAGAGAGACTTACTAGCACTCTCCCCAGTTGTACGGACGACTTTGCTAGCGACTACACGGACGGAGACTCTCTCATTTGCCGAGAATATAGATAGCATAGCCTTCAGCTAAGTCAATGGCTACGACCTAGCAAGGCGCCATTTATCCTTTGCTATGTATCTACTGAAGCATGTACAGTAACAAGACTAATGTTCACCAATTGTGGATTAAAGTCAAGTATTCCAGAGCTACGTACTTTTCTTTATAGCATTTATTACGTATCCTGTTTCAGACCTCACGCCAGCCTGCGTGAATTTAAGCGCGTGCCTTTCGGTTACCCGTCACTGTGGACTGGCTCTGGCTGTCTTGTCAGTCCACAACAGCGGTGGTTCACGTGTTCATTTTACAAGATCATAAGTCTTACAACGACGCAGTTGGCAGAAGATGGCACTGCTGCTTGTCCACGCTGTGTGGTCTTCGGGACATGATCTCTGAACTGAGTTCGGTAGGACGAGGTAAATGTACATTTTTCTTCACTGGTTTCAAATAGGAATGTGACCCACCGAGTGGGTAAGAAACTATGTTCATATTTCTGAGGAAGGGTATTCGAGCCCGCTTCAGGATATCCAAAATCAGCTATCCTACAGTTTACATAAAGTACTGAAAGCGAATGCCGGGATCGTTTCGTAGAGAAATTCACAGTTGATGCGTGCCGATTTCTTGTCCGATTCGAAATTCCTGATGAGCGGCGTTTCAGCCACATGGGTTCAGGTTTTTTAAATCGATTCAGTGTTCGTGTAAAGCTTTGCTTGAAACTGTTTCACTCGAATTTGAGCATTGCTATTGTGCTACAATGGCTGGGCGAGCTATACGCACTTCTGCCGGTGATGAAATGTGCTCGCAAATTGCTAATACGGTACCACAACATATAAAATTTACTGGATACACATGAAAATTTGTGCCGTTCTGAGACTTGAACCCGGCTTTCCCACCTGTCGTAAACGGTCGGCTCACAGCTTCGGGTATCACAACATGCTTCATACCTCCTTGTACGGAAATCTCATAATTGTAGGAGCAAAATGGGAAGCAGACACTTGGATATATGGACATTAGGGCCGGTCTTGTAAGCGTGCTCGGACAGCCAAAGTTGTCTGGCAACTGCTAGTGAAAAGCAGAAAATCCGGGTTCGAGTCTACATCTACATCTACGTCTACATCCATACTCCGCAAGCCACCTGACGGTGTGTGGCGGAGGGTACCCTGAGTACCTCTATCGGTTCTCCCTTCTATTCCAGTCTCGTATTGTTCGTGGAAAGAAGGATTGTCGGTATGCTTCTGTGTGGGCTCGAATCTCTCTGATTTTATCCTCATGGTCTCTTCGCGAGATATACGTAGGAGGGAGTCCCGGTCTGGTAAAAATTTCTGTATGTTTCCAGAAAATTGTGTAGCTGTAGTGGTACCGATTTCGCAGTTTACGAGAACACTTCTCGATTTAATACGGCTACCGATCGTCAGCAGTGTCACAAAATCGAACTATACAGACACTGTTAAATACAGACACTGTACTAATGCCGTTCTGCTCGTGTTCCGAATACGTGCAGTTTTCAACTATTTTGGAGTTTCAAATGAACCATTGTTTTAACACAAAAACTAGCCTTCGCCTACGGGAGTTAACAGTGGAACCCTGTTTCTACTCTTTTAGCCATATTGTATTATAAACACTATGTGGGGATTTTTGCGAATCCATAACGTAGGGATTGTCCTACATTTCAGTTTTTAGAGCTACATTTCGATAACCGGATAAACTCGCTCACTTTCATGCATCTACTTATCACCATAGGTGCCTTGAACAGTTTCCGACAAGTGGAAAGCATACTCAATTATTTTTCGTGGACGAATAACTACTTTTGACCATTTCCTGAGCAACTTTCCATTCAGTAGAATCTCAGATGTAGTCGTGGGATAAATAACCATTTATGCCTGAAGTAATTATCTTCGATGAGAAAGGTTCTTTCAGATTGTCAGACAGAAGAAAAAGGTCACCAGAATACTTCGAAACAAGTGTCTCTGAAATTCTACGAATGAGCAAAATCACTATTATTTCCTGTTGTTGGTATATGTGACCTCACACGTGTTTGCTGTAAATCAGGGACCACTCCACTTGGCAAATTTCTGACATATCGTAGTAAGATTTCTTGATTTAGTATGACACGTCCCAGTGGTCAGTTAGTGTTTCCCGCAATCTCTGCCCTCATGAATTTTATGCACAGTGCAGGTGGACGTTTGAGGAGAGACGGTCCTTCAGTACTGAAATACGTCGTCGAACGCCGAAAACGGCCTCCTTCCAAACTTCGGTTCGAGAAGCTCCTTGGAATAGTCGGCCCTCTGGGAAATTTGTCAGTTATCCGAAGATCTAGAAAAGTTGTTCCATATTACACAGCTAGCTGGAGTCCCGTATTGTTCTTGTAGTTATGGCCTTCAGTCAGATTACTGATTTGATCCGGCTCAGGGTCGTGCGGTAGCGTTCTCGCTTCCCACGCCCGGGTTCCCGGATTCGATTCCCGGCGGGGGCAGGGATTTTCTCTGCCTTGTGATGACTGGGTGTTGTCTGCTGTCCTTAGGTTAGTTAGGTTTAAGTAGTTCTAAGTTCTAGGGGACTGATGACCATAGATGTTAAGTCCCATAGTGCTCAAAGCCATTTGAGCCATTTTTGATCCGGCTCTCTACTTAAATCTGCTTACTTTAGTCAAGCCATAGTCTCCGTTTACAATTCACTAAAGTGACAAAAGGGATATGCACGTATGCAAATGGCGGTAGTATTGCGTACACAAGGTATAAAAGGACAATGCAATGACGGAGCTGTCATTTGTACTCAGGTGATTCATGTGAAAAGGTTTCCGAAGTGATTTTGGCTGCACGACAGGAGTTAACAGACGTCGAATGTGGAATGGTGTTGGAGCTAGACTCATGGGGCATTCCATTTCGGATATCGCTAGGCAATTGACTGTGTCAAGAGTTTGCCGAGGATACCAAACTCAAAGCGTTACCTCTCACCACGGAGAACGCAGTGGTCGACGGCCTTCATCTAACGACCTAGAGTAGTGGTTTTTGCGCAGAGTTCTCTGTGCTAACATACAAGCAATACTGTGAGAATAACCGCAAAAGCCAATGTGGGACGTTTGATGAACGTATCCGTTAGGGAAATGCAGCGAAAATTTGCGTTAATCGGGAAACCGATGCGAGTGTCTTTGCTTACAGAACGACATCACCTGGAACGCCTCTGCTAGACGACTGGAAAACCGTGGCCTTCACCGATGAGTCCAGATTTCAGTTTGTAAGAGCTTTTGATAAGATTCGAATGGGGCGCTGTTTCTGCATGGAATGGACTGGGTCCTCTTATCCAATTAAACCATTCATTGACTGGACGCAATTTGTAGCCATTTATGGACACCAATGGAATATTTATGGATAACAATGTGCCACGTCACCAGGCCACAATTGTTAACGGCAGGTTTCAACATTCTGGACAATTCGAATGAATGATTTGGCCACCCAGATCGCCTGACATGGATTTCATGGAACACTTATTAGACGTAATCGAGAGGTCAGTTCCTGAACAAACTCCTGAACCGGCAACTCGATCTTAACAAATGCTTCTTTTTCAAAAGTGCTAGTTATTTTCAACATGTATTTCATACAGGGTAGCGCAGTTAAAAGTAGCCCGCCCTCCCTTTGAATACGAATGCGAAATTCGACTTCTGAAATAAACAACTACAACATTGGACATTTTTACGCAATATTCGATTGTTAGCGTTGTTTCTACTGTGAAGTTAGACGTTTCTCTCTGGGATCTGCAAAATGACTTTCTCGATAGAAGTAAGAATTGAAACTATGAAAGCATAAGAGAAAACAGTTTCGATTAAAGAAACTCGCTAAGTTGTCTGGTTTTCTGGGTCATGTATCTGGAGAGGGACTTCCAGCAAAAATATTAATACAGAATCTGTAGGAAAATAGGTGCTTCTAAGGATCTGTGGAAAATGTAAAATGACAAAGATTTCCTCCAGTTCGCACACCAGAAGTTATCGCAGACATTCGCCAAGGAATTATTCAGAGCCCAAAGAAGTCTACACGTAAATTGGGACCGGCTGCTGTGACCGAGCGGTTCTAGGCGCATTATTCCGGAACCGCGCCGCTGCTACGGTCGCAGGATCGAATCCTGCCTCGGTCGTGGATGTGTGTGATGTTCTCAGGTTACTTAGGTTTAAGTAGTTCTTTGTCTAGGGAACTGATGACCTCAGATGTTAAGTCCCTGGTGCTTAGAGCCATTTGAACCATTTGAACGTAAAATGGTCCAACATGGGCAGATATTGAAATGTCTTAATTCGAAGCCTTATCGTGCGACGGTTGTGCAGCAATGAGACAGTAAGAAACGTGTACACTACTGCACGTGGTTTTTGAATAATATCAACGATGGGTTGATTCCATTACATTATGAGTGATGAACCGTGGTTTCATCTTTCCGGTCATGTGAATTAACAGAATACGAGGTACGAGGCACGAAGAACTCTAAAATTGTGTGTCAACAACCACTCCATGATGAAAAAATCAGCTTTTGGTGCCGTATCAGGAACACGCATCATTGAGCGATATTTTTGGACACTACCCTCAACACGGTTTTATATACAAAAATTTTTCATTCATTCACAGAATATGAAAGACAATACTGCCTCTTCCAGCAAGATGGGCCAACACGCAACACGTCTAAGGTATTCCTAGATCGACTCATGATGTCTTCACTGAGGAACGAACTGTCAGCAAATATTTATGGCTACCACGTTCGACGGATCTAACAAGGTGCGATTTTTTCCTGTGGGGACTATTGAATTGGAAGGCCAAAGAAAGAAATTCACACACAATACAGGAACTGGAAGACATCAGCCGTGAAGTTTCCGTCATTGATATCGGAACTTTACGTCTGATGTATCTTACTATGGTTAGACGTACGAAACTGTGTATTGATGTTGCACGAGGGCCACTTTTAACACATTCTATAAATGCACTTTTCACTGCATTTTTCGTTGTAAATAAATGCTAAGTCCATTTCAGCTCTTCGCTTCTGTAATTTCACTGCTTTTGCTTTATTCTTACACGGGCTATTTTTATCTGCGCCACCCAGTATCTCCTACATTTTGCTCCCTAAGTAGATAAACTCTCTACTTTCCTCATTGAATTTAATTGGAATGTATTTCATTACCTTTGGTTTACATTTATTGATCATTATAATCTCTTCTCCCGACATTATTCATTCCGTTCAACTACTCTTCCAAGCCCTTTGTCGTCTCTTAATAGAGTAACAATATTATCGACAAATCGCAAAGTTTTTATTTCTTCTCCATGAAATGTAATTCCTTCTCCAAACTTTTATTTTGTTTCTTTGACTGCTAATGCAGGATAAGATTTAATGACATCGGGGTATGCTACAATCCTGTCTCACTCCTTTCTCGACCACTGCTTGCCTTTCATATCCTTCGATTTATGAAATAGCTGTCTGCCTTGTGCACAAGTTGTAAAAATTTTCCCTCCGCTATTTTATCCATTCTTCTCTCAAAATTGATAAAAATGTACTCCACCACAACATTAGGAAAAACTTTCTGTAATTTTATTCTACAGTTCGTAACCAACAAATCAGAATCCACATATACCACTGTAAATGTTTTACAGCCTAAAATGAGATTTCTAAGTCTCTGCCTTCCTCTTATACAGAATAACCAGTCTGAAACCTACCAGTGTACCGAGGTCTCTTCCAAGTACTCAAACTTCTTTCATGATTTCATTTCCCCCAGCCCATGTCCTACGGTTCTTCTTTCTCCACCCTTTGCTACTATCGAATTCCTGTCACATTCCACAACAACATTTTCCTGACTACCTGAAGAATTCGTTTTGCCACACAAACATTCTTTCAGTGTCTCTTCGATCTATACTACCGTGGTAAGTAAGGGATTCATGTCTGTCTTCTCTACGATAATGCGTTCGCATTTTCACACCCATTATTTGTTCCATTCCCGCAGAATGTCTGTTTGATTTTGTGATTGTAATCCTGTAGACACCTTACCAGAAGTCATGTGCTTCCTGCCACTGTCCTTCACAGATTCCCCCTATATTTAACAACATTCTATCCAACATTCCATGCTCCGACTCGTCGAATGCAAAGTTTGTTTTTCCTGATGGCTGCAGCATGCTGAATAATCCCAGCCCAGATCACCGAATGGCGGACTATTCCAGAATATTTCGCCCTAGAGAATGCCGACATAATGAATAGTGCCCAGTATACCGCACCGCTATTCCGTTGCTGCTTGTGCTCACAGAACAAAAAACATTCTACTCTGAGACAACACTGCTAGAACCATAAAACAAAATATTGAAAAGAAACGACTTCGCCTCATGTGAATATTATTGATTGAGGATCAGTCGCTGGGATTCTCATAACGTTGTGTAACTGAGATAAAAAAGCTAAAAAGTGCACGATTTGGCCTGAATCAGAGAGGCTCCGACTCATGTGTAGGGATATCGAAAGTCCATTTACCGGCGAACTATTCTTGAATGGAACAAGAGCGTTAGAAATGATTGTACTGTACACCACGATTCGTGATGGTCCCCTGGACATTACAAAAGGCGGGACATGCTTGTTAATAGAGCGTATTTTTGCCACGGATGGCAATATTTGATTTCCAACGTGTTCCTATGCTGGTCGGAAGGTTGATAAGGAATTTCTTTGTGAAGCGTTCCATTTCTCCAACAGCGTGGTTGACAAGTGCTCGATCGTTCTTAATGCTGGAATACGTATCTGTAAAGTCTCCTACAAGTGCTCGATGTGACATAAGTAGAGGGAACGTGTAGGGCAGTCTATTTGGCGAACGTCCTCTCCTTCCAAGAAGTCCTCTGCCTACGCAGTTCGATAAGGTCCTGTATTTTTTCCACGAAGGCATTGACCGTGGCGACTAATACTTCAACTTGTACAGTCTTTACCGTAGTGTATTGTTTTCTTTCTTTCTTTGGACTTTACATTTGATATTACGTGTATATATTCCGCTCCTGAGATAATAATAGTAATCTGGTACTCCTGCGAATGGAGATGTGGCACTGGTGGGAGTAATGCTTTGAGGACAGAACTTGGGTTGTTTCTGAGTAGCTCAGTCGGTATAGAACTCACTCGCGAAAGGCGAAGCACCCGATGTCCAGCCTATGGCGAAAATTTCAGTGTGGAACAGTCATCTGTTTTTAATTCACATGTTTTACAAATATCAGTTACTTTACCTAATATGAAATCTCTCTGGGACAATATTCTTTTCCTAATTTTTTCACTGTTAATACTAATGAAAATTTTATCACCCGAAACTGTAGTCAATACGTTGTTATGATCGTAAGATTTATATTTATTAACGATAATAGTTTAAAGTGCATCAAAAGTTTCGCCAGCTTTTCATTGTCAGGAGTTGAGTACGTACCTTTCAAACGGTACATTTCATTTTGGGATAAGGTAATAGTCGAACTTCCATAACACCTTTTGCATGTTCCATTCTTCACTGGCATCAATTTAAGCGTCTTATTTGCAATCCGGACCACACTACCACTCACGGATTTAAATTTTGCTAGTTGTATATTTCCCGGTTCCCATGTCGTAGAATTCGAATTCTTGTTTCCATTGTTCTCAGACATTTACTATGCTTTTATTGTTTACTACAAACGGCTTTGGAGAATGTAATAACACCATGAGACTGTTTTCTGCACTCGTATCAGTTCTGTTGACGAACATTGTATTTAAAAATTTACTTTTAACGTTTGACATCATGTAACAATAACTGGTTTGCTTATGGATAGACAATAGAATTCCCAAGCAAACTGCACATATCTCAAGATTTCACGCTATAAGTACAGTCTATGGTACAAATTATATATCATAGAAGATACTTCCAACATTGTTGAAAATGATTGTTTGGTGGTCGGGGTTTTATGGTGTAGGGAGACATAATCCAAATCTCTGAACATGGTACACCGACTGGTCAACGTTATACACTGAAGAGCCAAAGAAAGTGGTACACCTCCCTAATATTGTGTAGGAACCCAATCCGTAGGACTACCAGGGCGTGGAGATCTCTTCTGAACAGCACGTTGCAAGGCATCCCACGTATTCTCAATAATGCTGATGTCTGGAGAGTCTCGTGGCCAACGCAAGTATTCCTGGAGCCATACAGTAGCATTTCTGGACATGTTGGTTCCGTTTTGGCAGGATCTTTTTTCCGGCCGCAGAGATGTCGTAGCTCTAAAGTTTTACCGGATTCCTGATATTCATAGTATTCTGCAATTGGCCAAGTCCATCAGAATTTACAATAGATATAAATGGACAGGATGCTTAGGTAGTTTCACCTGTCAGAGTGGTATCTAGACGTATCAGGGATCCCATATCACTCCAACTGCACACGCCCAACACCATTACAGAGCTTCCATCAGCTTGAATAGTCCCCAGCTGATATGCAGGGTCCATGGGGTCATGAGGTTGTCTCCATATCCGTACACGTCCATACGCTCGATACAATTTGAAACGAAACTCATCCCACCAGGTAACATGTTTCCAGTCATCATCAGTCCAATGTCAATGTTGAAGACCCCAGGCGAGGCATAAACCTTTGTGTCGCGCAGTCATTAAGGGTACACGATTGGGCCTTCGGCTCCGAAAGCCCTTATGGATATGTTTCGTTGAATGGTTCGCACGTTGATACTTGTTGATGGCTCACCAATGAAATCTGCAGCAATTTTCGGAACGGTAGCACTTGCGTAACGTTGAACGTCGCTGGTTCCGTTTTTACACGATCTTCTTCCGGCCAAAGCGATGTCAAAGCTTTGACGTTTTAAAGAATTCATGATATTCCCGGTACACTCGTGAAATGATTGTACGGGAAAATCCCCACTTCACCGCTACCTCGGAAATTCTGTGTCCCGTTGCTCATGGGCCGACTGTAACACTTAAATCTTGATAACCTGCCATTGTAGAAGCAGTAACCCATCTAACAACCACGCCAAACACTTGTTGTCTTGTGTAGGTATTGCCAAACGTAGTCCCGTCTTCTACCTGTTTACATATCACTGTATTCGAATACGCACGCCTATACCAGTTTCTTTGGCGCTTCAGTACAGTACCACTTTATTTCTTCATCATATGCGTCTTTTCAGGGGTGTATTCGGCCCTGATTTCATTTTTATGTATGACAATATGATCGCATCGAATTGCGTAGGAAATCGTGCTCTTGGAATGAGCGAATATTCGGCGAATGGACTGCCGTACCCGTTGCCCTGTCTTAAATCCAATTGATCACGTGTAGGATGCGTGAGATGATGTAGTGCAACACGTCCACGTGCACCAAAGACCATCCAACAGTCGTCAACCGCGCTGGTGGAGGAATGGAACGCCATAGCACATGAACTGTTTACCAACATTTTAACTACCTTGCGAGCTTGTTCCAGGGCATGCATAGCCGACGTGATCACACACCTTGTTAACAATAGTGTACCGCCTTCCAGGAGACCATCAAGAATTACTGTGACTTCAGTGTAATGTTTGTTTTTGAATAACAGTATCATTTAAGTTCGTCGCATTACACATTCCTCTCAGTTAAAATAATCTCGGCCTGAGATTTATAAAATTCCTCGCGAGTGTGCCAGTAGTTTCCTGGATAGTCTATATGGACTCTCGCTGATACAGGAAGTTTTCTTCAGGTCAGGGTAGAAGCTGGTGGCAAGGATTACATTGTAGAGGGTGGCAAGTACTGCAAGGAAGGTGGGAGAGCATTGTTTGAGGTGGCGGTAGGTAAAGCGGTCTTGGCCAGGAGCAGTGTTGCGTTTAGTACTTCGTGTGAAGCTGATGTCCTGTGTAGTGATGGGAGTGTTATGTTCAGATGGTGGTGTGTGGACGTAGTACTGGGAACTAGGAGTAAGGGGAGGGAAAGAGGTATCCATATGGTCTATGACATCAGGGAAGAGGGTATAATCTAATTTGGGATCGTCTGGGATGAAAAAACATCGGATGGGTGGGGGGCAAAGTGGTTTCCCTTACTGAGATTGTCAGGAAAGGGACAGTCATGAAGGAGGAGAGGGTACTGGGAGGTAGGGCGTTTCCCAGTAAGGCAGGAAAGCGGACCAATACTTGGAACAGTTTATTGGGAGCGTGGTGTTGTGTACATGTCTTTCGCCAAGCACGGCGTTTCTTCGCAGTAAGCATGTTGCGGACGTGTCGTAATTGCCGGTAGTCGGTGAGCTGGTCACGAGTGCAGAGAAAAGATCGGTAGAGGCGCGGGATTCACGAAGGAGAATGACGACCTGTGGGGGGTAGGGCTGGGCGGTGAGGGTGGATGGCTTTTTAGGTATATGGCGTCAGACGAGGTCTGGTGCACGTAGGCAGCGGTGCGGGAGATGTCATCACGAGATGGAGGGTGGCGTTCGACCTGGGTGTGTATGGAGTCCCGGTAGGCATCCCAGTTGGCACGGGAGTAATCGTGGACAAGTTTAGGAATGATGTCAGGGTGAGGAGTGGGACGGGGATGGCGACCACTAGAGACAGTGAGGAGAACAGTAGCATGGCCACTGCCAATGAGGTCAAGGACATCCACGGCGATGCACCCAAGGAGGTTGGGAGAGGCGAGGATCTCGTCGGGAGTGGTGTTGGATTCGGGTCAGGTGTGGCGGGGGAGGGGAACCAGGTCTCCCTGGAGGGTGGTGAGAAACTGATGCCACCACTGGAGCTCGGCAGGAGCTCGGCTGTGGATATTGAGGTCAGCGGCAATCACATGGGTGCAGAAGGTGCGGTCAATACGGGCCTGGCAATCGTACAGGTTTGGGGTACGAGGGCGGACCTAAATGGTGGCACAGGTGACGGCAGGGGTGGGGAAGAAGAGGCTGAGGGCGAGATGCTCAGCGGTAACTGAGCACAGCTTGTCACATAAACACAAGACAATGTTTGAATATACGAAATTTTTCTCTCACCCTTGTAACTATTGAGACATAGTGGTTTGGGAAGCTGTGAATATTTGACTCTGTTGTAATACCTTCAGTAGAGATACCGGTCGTGCATTTAACGCATGAAATCGTGCTCTTGATAGAGAAAGCCTGAAGAATTTTCATAGCTTACGTCCAGATGTGAGCGATGGCAAGGGTAACGACGCTGGATAGTATCATTTTCGTAATGACAGCGTGATGTAGTCCAGCGAGTCGGATACGGTCACCTGGGTATAAAAGTGTGAGCCTCACCAACGATGATGAAGGCAATCATCGAAAGCTTGGTCGTTTATCCTAATTTTTCGTGGTTAAATAGTTCGTTTGCGTGGCCATTATCCACAGCAAGCACAGAAATATTTGTTATGCGAAGAAAACCGGCCTTTTTCTTGATATATTTTTATTTATTGGAGACACGCTTCACAATTTGCTTAAAAGTATCTTCAACGGAATCTAAAATGACACAAAAATGAACAGATGTTAGTTTTCAGCATATACTTCGTTAGGTTGACATGTACGTAAACTAACCAAATAGGAATGCACGTAAGGTGAACACGCAATAGTTGCGACTTAAACCGCGGTTCTGGGTAAAATATCCCCAACTAGTGACGGAATAATAATACCACTCCGCAGCAATTAGCACAAAGAACATAGAAAAATAGTGAAGAAAAAACGTTGGTAACGGGAAAACATGCTTATCTTCCGTAGGTGAAGTTATAGTGCCACCTCCAGAATGTGACTACATGACATACAACCCAGCTTCCAGATAAAAACTCGAATGTCTGTAAGTAATACGTTATTTTCGTAAAAAACAAGAGTGAACTATTTTATAATCTAAAAATATTGCATATCAAAATAAGACTATATGATTCCAGATTCCACTGAAGATGCCTTAAAGTAAAAGGCGAAACACATGTGGAACAAATTAAACACATTGTAGCAAGAAAAAAGGTGTTTTTTATTTACAAAACGAATATTGACGTAGTTACGTTTCCCGCTAAGCTTATGTTCAGTTGTTTTTTTGCTTTTTTGTCCAAAAACTCACCTTCGAATCCTGTAGGTACGAAGAAATTCGTATAGTGCCTGCCTCTAATGTTCGCTTAGACGCTGAGAAACTTAGGTGGGCAGGTATTAATCTAAATAGTGACGTGGGAACGTGTAGAGTTTAGTCGTACAAAACATAGCCTTTTATGGTGAAGGCAGAGAACTCGACCTGTATCCTCGTAAAAGACGTCCCCTTCCCTGAGAGACTCCGTGAACTTGCGCCTCCGGACAGAGACGGACGCTCCGTGGCGTCGCGACGCTGCCTCCGCAGTGCGGCTGCGACGCTTCCGGCCCGCCACGCAGCCAGCAGGCCGCCGCTAATGACCACGACGCAGACGGACCGTGAACTACTAACGGCCACACGCAAAGGAGGCGGAGGCGACCCAGCTGCCGTGGCGCGGCACTCACGCTCGCTGCGACCACTCCGCAGTGTTGTACTCGCTTCCAAGAGTTAGGCTAACTGCACGTTCCATCTTTAAAGTTACCGATCAACCCCTCTAGTTATCGAGACTACCAGAGTTTCATCGTCCTCTCGGGCTGTATCTCTGATATTCTGCTCACATTCTCTTTCCATCTGTTTATGTACGTGTTAGTGGTGTTGTTTATCCCTCCAACATACTGTTCTCTAATTCGTTAATTGCTAATCCAGTCCACGTATGTGCAAGCTATTACTGTTCTTCTTCAGTACCCAGAACAACCACCTCTGGCCGTAATAACGGCCTTGATACGCCTGGGCATTGAGTCAAACAGAGCTTGGGTGGCGCGTACACGTACAGCTGCCCATGCAGCTTCAATACGATACCACAGTTCATCAAGAGTAGTGACTGGCGAATTGTGACGAGCCAGTTGCTCGGCCACCATTGACCAGACGTTTTCAATTAGTGAGACATCTGGAGAATGTGATGGCCAGGGCAGAAGTCGAACATTTTCTGTATCCAGAAAGGCCCGTACAGGACCTGCAACGTGCGTTCGTGCATTATCCTACTGAAATGTAGCGTTTCGCAGGGATCGATTGAAGGGTAGAGCCACGGGTCGTAACACATCATAAATGTAACGTCCACTGTTCAAAGTGCCGTCAATGCGAACAAGAGGTGACCGAGACGTGTAACCAATGGCACCCCATACCATCACGCCGGTGATATTCCAGTATGGCGATGACGAATACAAGCTTCCAATGTGCGTTCACCGCGATATCGCCAAACTCGGATGCGACCATCATGATGCTGTAAACAGAACCTGGATTCATGCGAAAAAATGACGTTTTGCCATTCGTGCACCCAGGTTCGTCGTTGAGTACACCACCGCAGGCGCTCCTGTCTGTGATGCAGCGTCAAGGGTAACCGCAGCCATGGTCTGCGAGCTGATGGTCCGTGCTGCTGCAAACGTCGTCGAACCGTTCGTACAGATGGTTGTTGCCTTGGAAACGTTCCCATCTGTTGACTCAGGGATTGAGACGCGGCTGCACGATCCGTTACAGCCATGCGGATTAGATATCTGTCATCTCGACTGCTAGTGATAAGAGGCCGTTGGGATCCAGCACGGCGTTCCGTATTACCCTCTTGAACCCATGGATTCCATATTCTGCTAAGAGTCATTGGATCTCGACCAACGCGAGCAGCCAGGTCGCGATACGATAAACCGCAATCGCGATAGGCTACATTCCGACCATTATCAAAGTCGGAAACGTGATGGTACGCATTTCTCCTCGTTACATGAGTCATCACAACAACGTTTCATCAGGCAACGCTGGTCAACTGCTGTTTGTGTATGATAAATCGGTTGGAAACTTTCCTGATGTCAGCACGTTGTAGGTGTCGCTACCGGCGCCAACCTTGTGTGAATGCTCTGAAAAGCTAATCATTTGCTTATCACAGCATCTTCTTCCTGTCGGTTAAATTTCGCGTCTGTATCACGTCATCTTCGTGGTGTAGCAATTTTAATGGCCAGTAGTGTAACTCGTTATCAGTGACATATCCACACATATTACAGAAGTAGCTGTATGTACTCGTATATAAGTATGTATACACGGGCTGACACTCATTAAATTATATGAAATAACATGGTCATAACTTCTGAACGGTTTTCGTTAGTACATTCAAACTGCACGGTTGGCTGCGGGGCATGGTGGGAATTAGTTTGGTTTTCGTTTAGCGACGAAGCCCATTTTCATTTGGATGGCCTCGTCAATAACTGAAACTGGCGCATTTGGCGACTGAGAATCCGCATTTCACGATCGAGAAGTCTCTTCACACTCAACGGGTAACTGTGCGGTGAGCAATATCCAGTGACGGATTAATCGGTGCGATATCCCTTGATGGCACAGTGACTAACGAACGTTACGTGAAGTTTTTTGAAGACGATTTCATCTCCATTACCCAAAGTGACCCTGATTTCGGAAAGATGTGGTTCATGCAGGACGGAACTCCATCCTATTAAGCAGGAAAGTTTTTAATGTCCTGGCGGAGCACTTTTGGGATCGCATTCTATATCTGGGGTAACCAGAGGCCACTAGCATGAACCTCGATTGGCCGTCATATTATCCAGATCTGAACACATGCGACACCTTTTTGTGGCGCTATATTAAAGCCAAGGTCTACAGCAGCAACCCCAAAACCATTGTTAAGTTGTAAACAACCATTCACGAGGTCATCGACGGCATCTATCTTCATCGGATCATGCAGAATTTCGCTGTTCATCTGGGGCACATCGTCAGCAAGATGGCAGACATATCGAATATGTCATAACTTAAACCCGAATATCCGTAGTGACGTTTCCATGTTGAATGAAGTGAGTGCACTCCGTAGTTTGTAACTAATTTACGTCTTTTATCATGTAGTTCAATAATTGTCACCCTGTATGTATGTATGTATGTATGTATGTATGTACGTGTCTGTCTGTCTTTCTCTCTCTCTCTCTCTCTCTCTCTCTCTCTCTCTCTCTCTCTCTCCTTCTCTTCAAATGGTTCAAATGGCTCTGAGCACTATGGGACTTAACATCTGAGACCATCAGTCCCCTAGAACTTAGAACTACTTAAGCCTAACTAACCTAAGGACATCACACACATCCATGCCCGAGGCAGGTTTCGAACCTGCGACCGTAGCGGTCACGCGGTTCCAGAATGAAGCGCCTAGAACCGCTCTGCCACACCGGCCGGCTCTCTCTCTCTCTCTGTGCGTGCGTGTGTGTGTGTGTGTGTGTGTGTGTGTGTGTGTGTGTGTGTTTGTGTTGACAGGGGGCTTGTGTCTGTCTGTGTGTGTGTGTGTGTGTGTGTGTGTGTGTGTGTGTGTGTGTGTGTGTGTTTGTATGTGTGTGTGTTCCATATCTCGTCCTATACCGCTAGATAGATATGAACCAAACATGGTACATAAATCACTTACTGCTTGGAAAAAATCGCTGTGGCGATAAAAATCACCTACCAGTCAAAGGAGGGGGGAGCGAGGGTAAAAAAAGTAGCCTAGCCCACGACGAGCAAATAGCCATAATTTGAATATGAGGACAATTAGTAACTTGCAATAAACTTTAAACATAATTTTCAACCTTCACTAGATATTTTCTCCCTGACATCCTACACACAATGACGAAAAGATAACAGTTTATCGTTTAGTACATTTTCAGTGTTCATGTAGTAAAACTGCTGCACTAAGCATAACCAATTTACTTTACTGCTTCTTTAATACTAATTCTATTTGGAAGACATTTAGCAGGCAGTATTTTTACAGATGGCATTGAACGCACTTTCAAACATATATGATTATACGACCACACTTCAAGGGGTTTGAACTCATAAACACCGATACGGTTGAAAAACTGACGCATCGAGCATGACGTTCTCATTTATTGCTTGTATACTAGTAACTCTATTTGCAACACATTCTGCAGGCAGTATTCACATACGACATTGGCTCTACATGCGAAATTATTTCACCTTACGACACCCAGTTCAGGAGATGTCACGTCACACACTTTGAGCTGCTGGGAAACGAGACTGTAGGGCGAAATTAATTAGAGATAAAACTAATTAGAGATTCAGGCGAAATATTTGTACAAATAAGGTGCAGAAGGAGATTGAGAGAGAGAACGGGTATAGAAGATCGGCAGAGAGGGAGGGGGAGAGAGAGAGAGAGAGAGAGAGAGAGAGAGAGAGAGAGAGAGGTGCAGGAAGAGATGGTCAGAGACTGGGGGGAGCAGTAGGTGGACAGAGATAAGTGGCGGAGGAGGGATACAAAGAGGGCAAAGGAAGAGATGGACGAAATGAAGAGACAGAGGGAAAGAAGAGGCTAGACAGATGGTGGAGGAGCATCTGGACAGAGGGGCAGGTGCAGATGGACAGGAAGAGGTGTAGGAAGAAATGGACAGAGAGTTGGGGATGGTGGAGGTAAACAGTGAAAGGAGGAGAGGGTGTTGGACGGACAGGGAGGAGGAGGACCAGATGAACTAATGAAAGTTTTGAGTAAAGACGTACCTAGGCAACGCTGTGTACTGAAACTGAGGATTCTTTCTGACTATATCCCTTTTAGTTGATAACTAAAGTGTTTCTCATGAGGAACATCAAGAATTTGACGAAAATAAAGATTGACTTGCCACTCTTCACAACATATATTCGTCGATGTGCTCTGAACGGCGTGACTGCAGTAGCATTATGCTCTGTCAATAGATCTGATAAGATCGCCACCTATCCTGCTTTACAGAACAGGAAAGCCTTCGAATTACCCGTCATGAGGCATGGACGCAAAACACTTAGCCGCCCACCCATGATTTCAACATCGTTACAAAAAATTAGTGGTAATTCCTATGGGACCAAACTGCTGAGGTCATCGGTCCCTAGGCTTACACACTACTTAATCTAACTTAAACTAACTTACGCTAAGGACAACACACACACCCATGCACGAGGGAGGACTCGAACCTCCGACGGGGGGAGCCGCGCGAACCGTAGCAATGCGCCTAAGACTGCATGGCTACCCCGCGCGACCTCAACATCGCTACACTTCTTTCGATGCTCACGGTGGTAGCTTGCGCGCAAAATACAAGCTACATCGTTGCAAGATGCTCATCCCAGGCGCCGGTCAATAACAATCGACTCTTTGTCAAAATCTCCTATATCAGAATATGTCCTTCTTTGGGGTCCATACTCGTCTCTGCTCCACTTACATACAGCCCTCACCCGCAACGCCAACATGCGGCATTCAGTCTCTTGGTGGTCAGTCGTCATAACGTATTGCTTAGTTAGCCTAATTTTCCGTCTTATGACAAGGAATTGGTCCACAGTGGAGTCAGCACATAATATCAAAGTACGTCATGATGACAAGATTGCCGGTAATATTGGTACCATTGGTAAGGAAAGAAACGTAAAGGAATTTGTGATAGAGAAACTCGGAGCCGAAGCCTTCTTTTTATTTTTTAAATGTTTGTTTGTCATATACTTGGAACCGCACGTAAGTGTTACCCCATTGTGTATCTTACACACTTAAGAAATAAAAATTTCATTCTAGAAATAATAAAAATTTGTAGATCATGTAACTTCATTTTATGTATCCAAAACAATTACTTTCTATAGAAGTAGCCTTTGTATGATTAAACACAAAAGGCTATGTAATTTTTGTTGTTATTTTGTACCCTATACAGTGTTCTGTTAATAATGCTGAGTGCGTAACTTGTTTATGAAGGGCAGAAACATGTTTCATATAAGCTCGGCGAAGCATCGAAATGATGTTTGATATGTTCTCGTTTTGCGTTCATTTTTTTTAATTTTACCTTTTTGTTAAGCAATCTGTGTTTTCTACCGTTATATGATAAACGAGAATTTTTTTTTAATTTTTACTACAACATTTCTCGATTTCAAGTTACAAACCACCAATTTTCGAATAAAACCTGAACTAAGTGTTGCCAATTTTTAATTTTACTATAAATACTGTTTACAATTAAATAACGAACAGGAGGATAACTATGTAAAGCAAAAATGAACCGTGGATTACGCAGCATTTTAGATAGCCCCACTCAGTTTCTCGACGGTTCGCGGCTTCCGTTTTCTTGTGGAATCTAGTAAGGCATTGATGGCATGCGCAAACAAAACAATTCAAATCGATCCAAATGAAGTAACACCCGACACATCTAAAGTACAGGCAACGCAGCTACGATCTTAACTGTAGAAGGTGCTAGGAATAGTACCATAGTCTCCGCTTTCTTCTGATAGTCTACAATAGACTACCGTACTTTTAAAACTCTAATAACCACCGTTACTTACCGATCTGTGGCTTGTGCAAATGTAGACGAAGATACACATACTGATATCATTGTAGGATATAAACTCAATAACGCAATAAGTCAATGTATCACTCGGATGAGAAACTGACGGTATAAATGCGCATTTCACATGTGCACGTACGTCTTAACCACACTCTTCATTAGGATTCAACAGTCTTTTAGCACCAGCGAGCGGCTGTCAGAACACTGAATATCTTATGGGCCGCACATAATTTCAATCTTCTCATTCTCAGCGTGTTCGGCACAACAAATTAAACCTGAAATGTCTAAAGCATTTTAGTGAAAGAAACATTTAGAACTTTTTATAGCACAATTTTAGTGAACAAGAATAAAATAAGAACACTATAATTGGCGATTATAGAGAACAAGAAGAGATGATTAACATGTACTCATGGGAAGAAAGGTTGTTCACCTTGAATATTAAACGTGCCTATCTCATAATTCTGGGAATTTGTTTACAAAATTATATATCCTTGACGTTATCAAGTTAGAGGGCGCTCTAGATTAACGTAGAAGCAGAAGTACAACTTCAGACAGCCAAGGTCGCTGTTATATGACGTTTATTGTAATGATCGGGTTCAGCAAACTACACTGTCATCATGAGATCTGTATAGCATAGCTTAACATACTCCTTGTTCTTTGCAATTCACTCCGTTTCCCTCAAGCACTCCAACTGCGGAAAGCCAACACTGGAAAGATATTGTTTTGCCTTCTTGGTTTGGCGTATTTATCTTAACACTTTGGCCTTGAACATTATTTTAAGCACTTGTGTCAAATATCACGTAGACATTGGGTCACACACTATTACTCTGTGACATTTCGAGTCACACTTCGTTTCTGGTATTTATTAGTTTAAAAATGGTTCAAATGGCTCTGAGCGCTATGCGACTTAACTTCTGAGGTCATCAGTCGCCTAGAACTTAGAACTAATTAAACCTAACTAACCTAAGGACATCATACACATCCATGCCCGAGGCAGGATTCGAACCTGCGACCGTAGCGGTCGCTCGGTTCCAGACTGTAGCGCCTAGAGCCGCACGGCCACTCCGGCCGGCCAGTTTAAAAAATGTGTACAAATATTAAACTCTACCACATGACCATACTTTGGTCTATGCTGCTCGTTCCGTTTCATTCTGTCAGCTGCCCTTTCACACTTAGACGTCGACTGCTACGTTAGTACCTGTCCTCTAGGTGCTCGCCGATACCTTAATGCAGTATGAATTGTGTATAGCAAGCTCCATGAGCATATTGGTATCGATGTCGTGACTTTAACGACCTGTTCATAATTTTTATGAGTAGAACAACTGATTATATAGTAAGTTCATTTTTATTGTGTTACATAGCAAGTTTCAGGATTATGTTATTTATTCCCATGGTCTAGTCATTCGCGTTTTTCACACCAAGACCTCGATCACCATACTAGTCCCTAAATGTCGAGCTACATAATGATAGTGATCAGTCTAAAGCCAGATAACTGAATTCATTGTATGCTTTCTGTACTTGTAATAACGTGTTTGTGGTATTTACGAGTGGAACACTTTATCTCTTTGTAGTTCCTTCACATTTGCTTCACTCCACCGAGGTACCGAACAACACTATGCGGTTGTCGATGCTTTATGCTGCCTGCCTAATATGACATACATATTTTTATTGTGTTTGTTTTCATAATACGAACATTCCCCATCACTGGCTTCACTACATGTGTATTAAACGAGATACTGAAGGTACAGTGCTTTCTGTTATGTTTTTTAAGTCGATTTCAAATTTTATGCAAATTAATTTAACTATTTTAACAAAGTAAGTGTGATGTACCCTGATTTATTGTGTGTAGTGTGACATTCCTGAATCGCTGGCTTGCGTTTATACAGGCTGGAGCAAATAAAAGTGGCCCAGAGAACAGAGTTCCAGGGTACAAAGAAAGACAGCAGAAGAGAGGAAATACAGTACTAACCTGACTATAGCAGATGTTGAAAGTAACCACCATTCACCTCTTGGCACTTTTGGGTCTGGTCAGCAATATGTTTCAGTGGATCGTAGCTGGACTGCTGGAATTGCTACAGCCTACTCCAAAATGTGCTGCTGCAGTTCTTGAAGACCATGAGAGTTGTTGCCATACTCCTTAGACTTGAGGGCATCCCACACAAAGTAATCGCACGCTGACAGATCAGGTGACCTGGGTGGCCAGCTAGGGCTTACCAGACTGTAGGTCAAGGTGCAGTATTCATCCACATGATCTACGTGATATGCTGGTCCCTTGAGACAGACGTTGGTTTGATTTGGTAGTACTCTGAAGCACTTTCTGGTGAACTGCAGCCTCATTTTCTGGTGAGCGGGCACGTTTCGGAATGTTTCTTGACTTGTTCAAAACAGATCCTGTCTGACGCCATTTTCGATTAAGGGTTGCATGGCTCACTTTGCTGGCACTTTGACGCAACTAAACGTCTTCGCAAACAACAGACCACACCGTTTCCACGACTCTGATGACAGGTAACTTTCCACAACGAACACCCGCTGCTCCACTGTGAGTACCATCGTCCCCTTTGCACTGCTCCTCTCACACTGACACAGCCTCTACTACGCTCTGAACCGGTGTGGACCACGTGGTGGGCGTACACTGGTGTGTGCGTCATGGAGTGGGGTTGTATGCAGCAATTCACGTGCAATCGTATCCACTCGCAAGGGTCTCTTTTATTTGCCAAACCCTGTACTTTATATGACAGGATGTATTTTTGTAACTGCTGATACAGTGCCCTCTAGTGGCTGGCTGTAACGTCTATGATGTTTACGTGATAAACTTTGTCTTCATTCTGCTAATGTACGAAGTTGAACTTGTATAATCAGTTCAGTTTGTACATTGTTTTATTGAGTTACTAAGATACTATTATTCTCATGTACATGAAATATCGTTCTATGCCATGACGCCGTATAAACTTCGCCGGCCGCGGTGGTCTAGCGGTTCTAGGCGCTCAGTCCGGAGCCGTGCGACTGCTACGGTCGCAGGTTCGAATCCTGCCTCGGGCATGGATGTGTGTGATGTTCTTAGGTTAGTTACGTTTAAGTATTTCTAAGTTCTAGGGGACTGATGACCATAGATGTTAAGTCCCATAGTGCTCACAGCCATTTTTATAAACTTCCTTTGATTAAGATTCAGTGAAATGTACTACAGAAGATATAATTCCATGGTAGAGCCCATTTTTATGACTAACTGCATTACGCCTTTCTACATCTGACTCCAGTGAACTTGAATATGTAGATCTATGCTTTGCAGATCTGATTATGGCAACATAATTTCCTGAAACCGGTGATTACAATAAATGATGTGCAGTAGCGAAGTTGGCTGTTTGAAGTTGTACTTGTGTTTCTACTGTATACGTTTACATTGGTATGAGGCTGTTCATCTTGACAAAAATCTTTTAACATTTCCTGTAACATGATGTGGTACTAAGTGCATAAGGAACAAAGCTCCGTAAGGCGTTTTCTATTTAGCTGTCCGCATGTGAAAAATATATCTGAATCTTTTGAAAAAAGTGATTGGGCAAGTCGATGAAGTTATGAGAAATGTTGATTAACTTCAAAATACTACCAGCCATGAAATTGTGGAGCAAGTACCACGAGACAGAATTAAATCAGTTTAGGTCAGGTTATACACTAACGACTCGAGTCTACGTGGTCTGAGGTTAGATCAAAATGTGGCCACGTACCGCTATGTTCTATTGAAAAACTGGTCATTGAAGTAATGTGAAGCTCCGTTAATGGAGGTAATGTTAGTATTATGGCGGTAAAAGTGTTGCTATTGTGTGTAGAGGGTATGCAGGGGTTTGAAAACAGTTAGTCGAAACTTTGTTTTTGGTCGCGGCAAAAAATATTTTCCAGAGCTGCTCTGTTATCGGCTATTTACCGCGGCCTAATCATGAACGCAGGATCACGCTGAACTTGTTGGAACTACGGACAGAGTTTTGAGCTTGGAACGGTCTGATATAACTTATACATTCATCTAGTCAGCCACCCGCTCTCAAACGCTACTGTGAAGTCAATAAATGCCACTGAGGATTTCATTTTCGTTGGAAGCATGTTTATAATGACGCTGGGACCAGAACTCGCTCCCAGCAGCTTTGTCTCACATGAAATCCTACTCAAAGGCAACAGCGCTAATGGGAAACATGCTTGAAATCCTCTTTTTTAAAGTCAACATTGGATAAATCACAAGTAAATACTATACGAGAAAAAGGGCTCGGTTCTGACCCCTGTTTTATTTAGCTTGTGTAAAAGCGATTTTTTTTAGTCATAATTCCTTTGACGGTTTTGATGCGCCCTTGGTGTGTCAACCATTTCATCTCAGAGTAACACTTGCAACCTACGTACTCAGTTACAATTATTTGCTAGATGCATCGAAACTCTCTCTTCCTCTACAGTTCTTACCACTACACCTTCCTCTAATTGTATGAACGTTATTCCCTGATGCC
Organism: Schistocerca serialis cubense; assembly: GCF_023864345.2. NCBI lineage: Eukaryota > Metazoa > Arthropoda > Insecta > Orthoptera > Acrididae > Schistocerca > Schistocerca serialis. The sequence goes on along the minus strand of NC_064645.1, from coordinate 250,758,307 downwards.
TTAACAGATGTCCTATCATTCTGTCCTTTATTCTTGTCAGTGTTTTCCAAATGTTCAAAAAAATGGTTCAAATGTCTCTGAGCACTATGGGACTCAACTTCTGAGGTCATTAGTCCCCTAGAACTTAGAACTACTTAAACCTAACTAACCTAAGGACATCACACACATCCATGCCCGAGGCAGGATTCGAACCAGCGACCGTAGTGGTCTCGCGGTTCCAGACTGCATCGCCTAGAACCGCTTGGCCACTTCGGCCGGCCAAAATGTTCCCTTCCTAGCAGATTCTGCAGAGAACATCCTCATTCCTTGCCTTATCAGTCCACTGATTTTCAACATTCTTCTGTAGAAGTACATCTCAAATGATTCGATTCTCTTCTGATACGGTTTTCCCACACTACATGTCTGAGTGCCATAGAGTGCTGTGCCCTAACGCATATTCTCGGAAATTTCTTCCTCAAATTAATACCTATGTTTGGTACTAATAGACTTCTTTTGGCCAGGAATTCTCTTTTTTCCACCAGTGGTCTGCTTTTTACGTCCTTGTTCCATCCGTCATGGGTCATTTTGCTGTCTAGGTAGCAGAATTCCTTGACTTCATCTGCTTCGTGATCACCAGTAACGATAAGATTCTCGCTGTCCTCATTCCTGCTACTTCTCACTGCTTCCATCTTTCTTCGATTTACTCTCAATTCATATCCTGTATTCAGACTCTTCTTCCATTCAACAGACAATGTAATAATTTTTCACTTTCGCTGGGGATAGCAATGTCATCAGCCCATTTTAATGTTGATATCCTTTCATCTCGTATTTTAATCGCACCCTTGAATCAGTCTTTCATTTCCGTCATCGCTTCTTCGACATACGGATTGAACAGCAGGAGAGAGAGACTACATAACTGTCTTACTCTCTTTTTAATCCGTGCTCTTCGTTCTTGGTCTGTCATTGTTATTCTTCCCTCTTGGTTCCTGTACATATTATATATTACCCGTCTTTCCCTTATTTTTCTCAGAACTTCGAACACCTTGCATTATTTGACATCGTCGAACGCTTTTTCCACGTCAACAAATCTTATGAACGTATTTTGATATTTCTTCAGTCTTCCTTCCATTATCAACTGCAACGTCCAAACTGTCTTTCTGGTGTCTTTATCTTTTCCAAAGTCAAACTGATCGTCATCTACCAGTTCCTCAATTTCCTTTTTCCATTGTACTGTTTATCATTCGTGTCAGCAACTTGGAGGCATGAGCTGTTTGTCACTGTGCGGTAGTTCTCGCACTTATCGGGTCTTGCAATCTTGAGAAATGTGCAGATGATAACCAACACAGCAACGTGAATAATCTTTTTTTTTGCTTTTGCCATTTCCCTCAGTTATTTTCGATATTCCGATGGAAGGTTATCTACCACTTCTGCCTTATTTGATCTTAAGTCCTCCAAAGCTCTTTTAAAAATTGGTTCTATTACTTGATCCCCTATCTGTTGCCGGCCGCTGTGGCCGAGCAGTTCTAGGCGCTTCAGTCCGGAAGCGCGCTGCTGCTACGGTAGCAGGTTCGAATCCTGCTTCGGGCATGAGTGTTTGTGATGTCCTTAGGTTAGTTAGGTTTAAGTAGTTCTAAGCCTAGGGGACTGATGACCTCAGATGTTACGTCCAATAGTGCTTAGAGCCATTTGACTCATTTTGAACCCTATATGTTCCCTAGCAACTCCTGTTCCTTCCGCTATCCTGTTATCAGGTAGGTCTTCTCCTCAGTGTACGCTTTCCATTTATAGCGGAGAGGTGGAAAAAGTGCACTGAAGGCCTCAGTGAGGAGGAAGTCATAGTCACTACTGATCCTGGGGAATTCCCGTACGCCGACGACCTAGCGGCAGCAACGCAAATCAGCGGGTTCGAAGAAGGTGAATAAACGCCTACTAACGGTCTAGAAAACCTCGACTAGTTTTACATAAAATTGAGGTCTTCCTGGAGAAAACCGGTTTCTTCGACTATGCAGTACATTATGCAGTGTTTGCTACTTTAGGACAGCGTTGTTGCCTAGGTTGATTGATAACATTTTAAAGAAAAATAGATATTAAAGCTATTAAGTGTTCAACTTTGGGTAACAGCAGCTTGAATACATGAAATGAATGTAATAAGTTTATAACTATACCGTTTCTAGGAAATGTATTGCACAAAATAAATGAACTGCTGAACAATTAATATGGTTGCGGAGTTGATTTCTCTGTTTACAGTAGTCTAAAACAAAAAGTAAACATTTTTAACAGAACACAAGGTGACTGTTTCTCTTACTGTGGTGCTTATAAAATTTCGTGAAATGATTGCCATATTTATCACATAGGACAGACAGGGAGACCATTCAAAGTAAGATTTAAACTGTATCTCCTAGTTCTATTTTTGTTAAACATTTGCTTCTTTTGTAACGCGTTCACTATGGACCCTGATAGACCAGAAGCTTTGAATAATGAAAGTAAAGTGTTCTGGTGTCCTGGGGCACCAGCCGCAATACGCATGACACCTATAAAGCTCGAGTCACGGAATGCAATGCTCGCAGTCCTTAGCAGCAACGCAGGATATTTCAGTACACCTCCAGAGAATCAGAAGGCTCACCGAGAGCTACGGACCACCAGGTACCCCGCTAGGCAGCAACAAGAGTTCGCTGGCCGCATCGCAGGACAAAGCCTACATCCGGTCATGAGTTACTAGTGGGAAACACGTCCCTTCCTGGAGAATAGCTGATTAACTAAAGGTACCTATGAAATGTCCGCCGCTGGTATCTGAGTGGTCAGCGCGTCGGAATGTCGTATCTAACGGCACGGGTTTGACTCCCGGCAGGGTCGGAGATTTTATACGCTCAGGGACTGGCTGTTGTGTTGTCCTTATCATCATCCTTTCACCCCCCTCGACACGCAAGTCGCCAAAGTGACGTCAACGAGAAAAAATCGCACCAGGCGAACGGTCTACCCCATGGGATGCCCTAGCCACACGGCATTTCCGTTGCAGATTAAATCTCAACCCGGTCGTACAAAAAAATCATAAGAGGCTAAAAATTTGTTTCATAATATATCTTGGCCCACTGAATTAAGTGGGTGAATCCAATTTGATAAACAAAAATTTCTTCGCTGTTTGGATTTTTGAGTTTTCAAAAAATATTATTTTTTCAAACCCATACGTAGTGTTGTTGGTTATCACGGAATGTATTTGCAAAAATGTTTGAGCCAAAAATGTTCAGAAATGGGGCAGGAATAGCATTTTTGATTTTCGGCCATTTTAATTTCTTTCAAAGACATTGAAGTGTTGTGTCCTGTCTTAACATTATGCGTACGAAAAGTGTAAATAATTTTTAAAATTTATGTTTTTATAATGTGTTACAAGTATTTAGCGTAAAATAGAATTACTACTACATTATACTAGTATGAAGGAAAAATAAATAAAAGGCGACTTGATACGTTTGAAACTTGTATTTTTATTTTCAGTTCACATATTACTCTCATGCGCAAGCATATGTGTGACTAACACACAATTACATCAAAACAACGCGGCACCGTAGATTACACCATCATTTTCGAACGTAGGTTCTTCTCTTTGATGTTTGGAAAAATCAATTTTTCGACTAATTTCCTTGTATTTTTTTCGAATTCTTCACTTCGGCTTCCTGCAACGCTACTTTGTCCTTTTTAATGATGCTTTAGCTGTTCGATAAGCATATTCCAGTCCTAATTATGCCCTTATTTTTGAAAACTCTGTGAGAATCAACATTATTCAAAAACACTGACAGTAGCCGCTTCTTGTACTCTCATATCAGAAGCATACGTCTCTTTAGTTCACCTATTCCATATGCACTCTGTCTTCAGGCCACAAGTGGCCCATCGGGACCATCCGACCACCGTGTCATCCCCAGTTGAGGATGCGGATAGGAGGGGCGTGTGGTCAGCACACCGCTCTCCCGGTCGTTATGATGGTTTTCTTTGACCGAAGCCACTACTATTCGCTCGAGTAGCTCCTCAATTGGCATCACGAGGCTGAGTGAACCCCGAAAAATGGCAACAGCACATGGCGGCTGGATGGTCACCCATCCAAGTGCCAGCCACGCCCGCCAGCGCTTAACTTCGGTGATCTCTCGGGAACCGGTGTATCCACTGCGGCAAGGCCGTTGTCTCCTACACCATATAATGCTGTGTAAATTCTCTGTAGCATTTTGTGTTAGACATCGAGCATATCGTGTTGGTACTGAGTCATTAATCAAGCGAGTATAAAGAGGCAGTATTCTGTCCAGACAAAATTGGATTATTAGTATTTTGATATTAGAAGTATGGGATCCAGGCTCAATTTCTTTTGCCAATGCTGGCTGATAAAAACAGCATAATGATTCTCCTTTCGGGAAGTGAGAATGTTCCGGATTTTTGTCAGTAGAAGCGCAATGATGTATTGATGCACGCACTGCATCTTTCATATTCTGTAAAAAATAAATTAGTTGACACTATTGTAGCTCTAAAATGTCAGTCATGTCGATAAATGTTTATACGTATCTTTATGGGAACTTTATTTTTAAATAATGTCCTTTTTTGTAATATTCTCCAAGTTTTGTTATCGTAGTACCCCTCAGCTCTACATGACCCTTAACAACCAACGTAACTTGTCTGCGTCTTTGTTCTTCCACCATTTGTGTTATACCTGCATAGACGCTGCAAAAGTTATGTGTTGTAAATTTATCCTATCCGAATTTTGCGACATAAATACTGAAAATAAAATGGTTGTGCACACGTCTATGTATATACAATAGTTTTTTGCAGACTTACTCACATTCAATACATTTTTCCAACCTGATTGACACATTCTCTCATTTGTACTTCATTATTATCTTCATAAGTATTTAGTGAGGCGATCTGACTAAACGCTTTTGAATCATAATCTGAAAGCATTCTAGTGTATCGAAATCCATAGCTTTCGGGTATTTTCCAAATATTTTCAGGAAACGTAGATTCACAGCACCGGAAGATCACGAATCATTGATGGAACATCGATTGACGTGCACTTCCAACCACAACTGAAATTCCGGTGAATCTTCACCTCATTGAGTTTCTGTAGACACGCTTCTTTAACAAAACTATATTACAATATCGAAATCGACAATGTATCCTGTGAACAGATCAATAACGTTGCCAAAACTGACTTTTGATCGGAAATATCTAGTTGACCATGAATCATTGCAAATCTCTTGTCATCTGTACTTTACAGTATTATACCAGTGTTTGCAATATTATCAGCACTAAGCTCACCATCAGATTCAATGAGAATTGTCCTCACAATCATTATGAATAAGCTCATTCACAAATTAGAGATCTGAATCCTCATCAGGGTCACTTTCCGTAAGCTCGCAATCCAGTTCTGAGCTTTTATGTATTTTTTTACTGTCACCTTACATTCACTAAAAGTGATTTTTGTAGATTCATCAACAGCAGTTCCTATACGTCGTATACGTTCTTGAAAAGTATCACAGAGAAAAGATCACATATTCATAACCATCGCGAAATTTTCAATGCGCGGACATCCTCTTCGTGCATACATAAATGCCAAGCACAGACGCGTGTTTACATCAAAAGGACCTCTGCTTGCATTTTATTTGAAACATCGTCTCAACGTATAAATATGTTATTTGGAAGATTCATTCCTACTCACCACTCAATTCGCGATAACAATATTTCAGCACGCGCACGAGATCGCGCGCGTATGTATATGTGTGTGTGTGTGTGTGTGTGTGTGTGTGTGTGTGTGTGTGTGTGTGTGTTCCTAAGGGACCAAACTCTGGGGTCATCGGTCCCTAGACTTACACACTACTTAAACCAGGGGTCTCCAAACTTTTAGTCCGCGGGCCACATTGACTCGTCCACGTAGTCATAAGGCCCAAGATCTACCTAGTGGGATAAAAGCACCCTAGCACGCCATGATCACCGTAATGTAAGGCTAAAGGAAAGATGAAATCGCAAAAATCTGAGGTTGTGGGAATAGCTAGCACTGAAACGAACTGCGATTTTTATCTCATTACATAATTTTGATTGGTGGACGTACCTGACCGAAATTCTGGCGTATTTTATTCTGGCGAATTTCACCGACAAGAAAGTATGTCACTGCACATTCTTCGTGAAAGCGTCCTGCAAAGTTAATGAAATCTCAAAATCATTGTTAGCAACACTATTACTGCAAGACGTAACAGAGGTAGAGTATGCCAACGCATTGTTATTTCAAGCGGCGCGACAATAAGTTTAGTTATGTAGCCTTGTAGCGAGTAGCAGAGCAAGAGCATATATTTGATAGTTCTGTTGCGTGATTGTGTCTATGTTGCGAGTGTTTTATGCGCTGTACTGGTAGGTGAGACGACGAAGTGTGGAACAATTCAAAGTTTGAATTCGAAGAGACAAGGAAAATCTGAAAATCGAAATACGTATAGCAAGACTTGAGTATTTTTTCACTGTATTTTTAGTCGAACTATAGTGTAATTGTATTTAATTTAGTAATTAAAGTACCTTCAAAATAAATTCATTGCATTTTGTTTAGGCAGACTACTCCCTAGTTTTATTAGTATTAAATAGCACAATTTAATTTTCAGGTTACAATCTTTTGTGAAGTTCTGTACAAATATGGAAAAGAAACATAAGGTTGACAGTGAATGTACAATTTTTAAAGAGCAGTGGGGATGTCAATATTTCGTGGTGGAGTCAAGCAACAAACCAATGTGTATTATCTGCAATGAAGAGCTCCTTGATGTTCACAGTATTCACGGGACGACCACAGGCGAAGATATTTTTTAAAGGAGTTGAAAGGGCAGTTCATAAAAACAATCTTCAGTGGATGAAATTAAAATGTATTACAACTGATGGTGGCAAAAACATGTGTGGGAAAAATAAAGGTGTTGTGGCTCTCCTTTATAAGGCCGTAGAAAATGACGGTGGCTCAAAACCATTAGTAGTGCATTGTATTATTCACCAACAGTCTTTGTGTGGAAAACATCTAGATATGTCAGAAGTTTTAAAGCCAGTTATTTCAGTTGTTAATTATATCAGATCCCATGCACTCCGTCATAGCCAATTCCGCAAGTTTCTTGAAGATATTGATGAAAGCGACTTTCTATATTATACTGCAGTGCGCTGGCTTAGCTGGGGTAAAGTTCTGACCCATTTTCTTGAACTCTGAACAGTAATTGAATTTTTTTTGAACGAAAGGAATCGCCCTCTGGCTGAGTTACGGAACGGTGAGTGGTTATGGAAGCTAAACTAAACATATGAATGACCTTAATTTTAAATTGCGAGACGAAAACCACATTCTGCCTGATTTATATACGCATGTTAAGTCCTTTCGACAAAAGATTGCTTTGTTTCAATCTCAGTTGAACAAAGTATGCTTAACGCATTTTAATACATGCCAAATATTCAGTCAGCAAACAGAGATTCCGTTTCCTGTAACTTTCGCAACTGAAGCTTTGGGCGCCTTAAAAATTAATTTTGAATCACGTTTTTCAGATATCGATGCAAATTCAAACGATGTCAAGATATTTCAAAATCCCTTTGACGTCGATATAGAAGCGTTACCCGCAGAACTTCAGTTTGAAATTATTGATTTGCAATGTAGGGACTTTTTTAAAGAGAAACATTCAAAGTCAACATAACTGGAATATTATAATTGTCTTCCATCCACACAGTTTCCAAATATACATAAATTTGCCCGTGGCTTTTTTCCGCTTTTGGCACTACTTATTTGTGGGAAAAAACTTTCTCCAAAATGAAACATGCAAAAAGTATTTACAGATCAAAATTAAGTGATGAGCATTTGAAGTCGCTGATGATTATCTCTACCAGGAAACTTAATCCGAAACTGGAGGTAATTATGGAAGGAAAATTACAGCTACATAGAAGTCACTAATTATCACTAAGATGTTAAAATTTCTTTACGTGAATACTCTAACACTGTGAGTTTTCAAGATATAAATTAATTACAGTTATTTTTCAAAAAAATGGCTCTGAGCACTATGGGACTCAACATCTTAGGTCATAAGTCCCCTAGAACTTAGAACTACTTAAACCTAACTAACCTAAGGACATCACACACATCCATGCCCGAGGCAGGATTGGAACCTGCGACCGTAGCAGTCCCGCGGTTCCGGACTGCAGCGCCAGAACCGCTAGACCACCGCGGCCGGCAGTTATTTTTGTTCATCAGTTACAACTAAAATATCCAATACCATTATGTACACCAGGTATTGTATTTTCTTCAATTCCCTTTAAATAAAAATATTTTAAACGATTTACTTGCTATGTGTATTTTACAACGTAATCAAAAGGAAGTGAAACCTTGCTTAAGAAGCATCTTCCATAATGTTTGATTACTAAGGCTAGTCACCGAAGTGGCGCCCATTTGAAAGACTTGCACCAGACTCGGGAGTAGAATAAAATGCAAATAATTTTTTTACGTAAAATCTTTTTGCCAAACCGGTCTGTTGACCGTTCTTTTTTTTCTTGACTAGTGCACGGAGAATGATCTGTCTGTTTATTGTGGATAGCCACAAGTTTAACCATGACCTTCCGCTTTGTAAAGATAGAACTCGGACAATGTCGCGGTTTATTGGTCGCGACAGGCCTCGAAACTCAATTGTTGGCAGTATAGGTACTAGAGTGCTGCAGCGCTCTGTGTTTGACCGGTCACGGCTCGCCTGTTAACGCGGGGACCGAGCCGCTCGTGTCCGGCCCCATACGACTCGGCTCGGTCACGTACTCGCCCCATGTCTGATGTCCGGATTCCGGACTCGCGGATAACCGAGCATGACCGGTCACCGCTGACGTCTCACTTCGCTCCGCCCCGGCTCGCTGCACTGTACTGTACAAATCCAAGGCCTCTCTATCTCTCTCTCTCTCTCTCACACACACACACACACACACACACACATACATATATATATATATATATATATATATATATATATATATATATATAACACACACAATGTATTTATCTCTGTCTCTTTCTCTCTTTTAATAGAAAAGTAACGTTTAGTAGAACGGGTACGTGACACAGCTAAATTGGAAAGTAAAACGATATTTCAGTACAATCGCGGATAGAAGACGAGTCTCATATCCAAACAGAAGATTTATTTTTCCTTTCATTAACAAGAAACATTAAATAAGTGCTTTCCCTGTAATCTAGAAGACAAAGATCTTCATAAAGAAAACGTATAAAGAACATTAAACATTTACAAACGTAACTTGTCATACTTTTCACTTGTTTGCAACAGAAAAAAAATTATAGTTATTGTTGATCAGCAGTAAATCACTAAAGCGTTCCGGATTTTACTGGCTGCGGCGATTTGTTAGTAACATGCCGGCTTTACTAAAGCATCTTTCACTAAGTGCGCTTGTTGCTGGGATACATAAAATACGTCTTGCAACTGCAGCCAGGCCTGGCAGATATGTTTCATGTGTGCTCCACCCCTTAAGATGTCATCCTCATCTTCGAGGTGCATTAAAATGTAGAGATCTACTTCATCTGCTGCGGATGATCTGTTGTTCCTTCATTCCTTGAAACGATCTCTATTTCTGGGTGGTGATGACACAGTACTTGAAGGATGTATGACAATAAACAAAAGAGACAAGTACTACAGAACTTATGTGGAAATCATCGAAACGTCCCCGTGAAAACGAGATGTTTTACGTTAATGAAATATTATACAAATTATAGCATTCCCATTGCTCTGTAATACACTATCCACCAACTATGCAAAAACGATTATGTTAATGATTGCATGTTGTACCGGCGTAAGTAGCACACATTCGTCGCACATTGCTAAGAATTTCCTGCTTTTCATTTATTTCAAGCATATTAAGATCACGGAAAGACGGCAAAAGAAACGAAGCAATTTTATCTCTGGAAGTGTTCATAATCTTCTGACAAACGAAAGTCAAGGCTCGATTTTTAATCCTTTGTACCTCCTGTTGAAAAATACATATCTGTTAGTACACATCTATTACGGTAGATAATTATAAATCTATCACGTATCACAATGAAACAGTGCTTTTAACTGCAGTAATTACTCACCTGACAGACAATGTCATAGACGCTGCAAATTTGTTGCAGTTTGTGAAACCAAAAAAGAAATAACTGGACTGTCGGTTCTTTTACGCCTTCTAATTCATCTGTGGCCTCTTTAAATGGTCTCAGAAATTACGCAATTTTTCAATCTCTAAGCGCCGTCAGCAAAGCAGCAACTTCGTTATACTGAGTGTGTAAGGATTCCAACATAGTGTACAAGCTGTTCCAGAGTGTACAGACCTCTTGTTTCAACGATGATTTCAAACACGAGCAGAGGCCACTTTTCTTAATGTACCTTACGATGCATTTTGCAGTATTTATTGTTGATGCGATGTTCGGGGCATGATTTAACAAGAAGTTATCTTCATCGAAAATGTGGCTAAGTGCTGTGTTTATACAGTGAGCAGCACAAGGAATCCTTTAGTGATTTTCCAAAGCCTTTATCACATTGGCACCCTGGTTGGATGTTTTATTATTGCCGGTATCCCTGATGGAGGTGTATCTTTGTGAGGTTTCTTTAAATGAGTGGTTCCCGACTGGAAACACAATAATGTGGAGCAGTTTGGGCACCATACGTACCCAGTAGACGCACTGTTTTCGTCTACAACCAACAGAAATGTACTCCATACTTGGCTTTTTAGACCTTCCCGTTTCTTCAATGTGTAAACATTGGTTTCAATCTTACGTCTCACTGCACTGGTTCCTCGCGCTGCATGATTCCATAGAGAGACACACCACAAATGAGAAGCCCGTACTGGCTGCAATGTCACACGGATATGATATGTGTAATATGTTTGAAGTTACGTGCTACGTATTCGGTCACGGCTTCTATGCTCGGTCACAAGAACAAGTGCGGGCAGCCTACTCAGTTAGGGTGTGCTCGCCCCACCTCGTATTTTGTGCTCGCTTACTCGGTCATGCAGGACTCTAATAGGTACCACCTCAAATATTTGGCGGGCCGGATACCGGGGATGTCCAGCCAGCTAACGCGGGCCAGTTTGCCGGACCTCACGGGCCGGTTTCGGCCCGCGGGCTGTAATTTGGAGATCCCTGACTTAAACTAAATTGTACTAAGAACAGCACACACACCCATGCCCGATGGAGGACTTGAAACTCTGGCGGGAGGGGCCGCGCGGTTTGGGGCGCCATGTCACGGAAACTCCGCGCAGTATTTCAGTGTGATTCTAAGCGGAAACCTCCAGTACATTGGATAAAACCATAATTCAAGGTACTTTGATTGTAATCAGTGCAATTCGTTTTTTCACAATGATTATAATAGTGAAAAATCAAGTATTATTTTCTGAGATTCATCTATTATTCCTTCAGCGATTTTCTTTTTTTTTCCAGCGCTCGTACAAGCAACATTGTGTTTCCCAACGCTGTTCCCAGTAATACAGTCAAATTTCATTGGTATGGGAATGTTTTTCCCGTATGATAATTTTCACTGACACTTTCACTACTATCACTGGCACTTCCTGTTCCCTCGCTTTTCAAGTTTTTCCATCTCTTTTTCACTATCTCACTACATTTTACCAATTTACTCTTACCTCGAGGCATGTTTGGTACTATTGGTTAGTGGTATTTCATATCAAAAAATGTGTAAGTGAGCAGTGAAGTAGCATTTTCTGGCTGCTGGGCGTCGTGCTGTCATCAATCGCCGGACTTCTGCGTCGTGTTAAGTTGGTAGACTGCACGAAAGTTGAGCGCTAGAGCGTATGTATGTATGTAAATTGGTATCCTCGCTCTAAGAACATCACACCCCGCCGCCGCCCATTCTGGACCAGATACCTCGATAAATACTTACTTTACAGTTCAGAATTAAGTCCACCACGTATGTAAATCCACATACCTGGAAATTACAAAAAGAAAAAAGGCAAATTATTGTTACACTTATTTATTTAAGTTAATTTCGTATATACATATAGATTAGGCACATACACATACACGATTAGCATGTACGTAGAGATTATGTACGTATTTACATACATTCACAGAAAATTTATGTTTCAAGTAATTTTTGTACCGTACGTATGAACTAACGATATAAGAACTGACTATACTTCCACTTTTTTTTAAAAATCACAATGGTCACAATAAAAAATGCTGTTTCTCTGACAATTTTAAACAATTTTGGCTCAAAAATTTCTGTGAATAGATTCCATGATAAGCAGCAACTCCACGTGTTTCAAAACTCAAAAATCACAAAGAATTAATTCTTTTATCAAATTCGATTTACTCACTTAATTCGGCGTTCCAAGATGTGTTAAGATACAATTTTTAAGTTCCCTGTGATTACCGGTACCTCCCCGTAAGGATCACTACGGACACCTCCCGTGGGGGAGAGTTTGCCAACTCTCGCACCGACTGCCTGCAGTCCCTCAGTTAAGCTCTCGTCGACGTTCCATCTGTGACGACAGTGTAACGCCGTGTAGTAAGTTTCCGCTTTGGAAAAAAGTGCTCTTCGAGTGTTTCTCATTTCAGTGTTTAGTTCTGGCTTCAGGGAGATGGGTGGAGCCAAATCCACAGAACTGTATTTTGTTTAGATCCACAGAAGACGCAGAACTAATTTGTAATTATGAATTGCGACGAACAGTTTTTTGGCTTTCCGAAAGTCTATAAATGAACTATTGTACTCCTACCGAGACTGTCTTTCACTTAAAAAAAAGAAACCGTTTAGCATAAAGGATACAGTCTTGGCCTGATAGAAGAATTAGAAATTTTAAGCAATTTTCTCACGAAGATGGTGTTAAATGAACCGTGCAACTCAATAATAGAAATATTCAAGATACCTTCAGACCCCTACTTTCGTTAACGTCACGGTGAAGTGATCCAGTCTTCCAGATCACTACTGGATATGTCACATCCTCGTTTGTTAAAGCTGCTGGTACATGTCTTTCGTCTGTATTAAGATGTAAATATATTTTTGGAAGTTTTTATGTTCTCCTTGTTTCAGAAGTCTTATATTACACATTTTTACTATCTTCCCCCCTCCCCCACCCCCGCGCCAATCTCTCTCTATCCAGCTTTCCTTCCCTCCCCTCACGACCCATTTCCCCCTCTTAACTCATTTTTCCCCCTTCTCCTCCGCCTACGTGGTACTTTTTTGCAACTGTTTTCTGTTTACATACTCTCACAGTTTACATAATTTGCTTTCAGCACAATGACCTTTTCCAGATAGTAACTTATTACTTTTTCCATTTTGTTGATGTCAACACAGCTAACTGTGATCTGGTTTTAATGTCACAATTTTAATTTTAACAGTTTAAGCACGTTTATAATAATAAAGTTTATTCATTACCACACATCCTCCTCGTGCATACAAGTAGTGCTGTTGCTTGTCGAATGCTTTCATTAGTCCTAGCGTTGCGTATGCGACGGCAGTGCACTAGTTGTACAGCGACAAGGTAACACTAGATGACAACCGCCCTGATGTGCATGTTTTGATTAAACGGAGATGAAATTTTATATTTTACGAGGCCTTCCGGCTATATTTTAACTCACCTCCACCACAACATGTAACCCAGTAAGTTTGAATAATTTTCTGTATTCGTAATGAGGTATATAAACAGATGTAGGGAACAGCAATAAAACCGAAAAACTGCAGAGACGCGTTCCTGATTGGAAACGGAGGAAAAAAGTCATATGTACATGTGTCCAGCAAAGCAACATTGTCACGGTAGACGGCACTGACGAATGAAAGTTCCTTTGATCAAATGCCATGTATTTCTTGTGTGATGCTCGCTGTATGATTGACGCAGCGTACCTTAAGCAACAGAATAGTACAGTATTCTTGTCGGGAGTAAGCCGAGATGGTGGTTGCGTATTGCCAAGCAGATGGCAACGGTCGAGAGACAGCACGGATATATATATCACATTAGAACAACCGAAATAAAATGTTCAAACCCACCTATGTTTTGTATTTTAATTTAAAAAAAAACCTACCTGTTACCAACTGTTCGTCTAAAATTGTGAGCCATATGTTTGTGACTATTACAGCGCCATCTATCACAAAGCGAAAAATGTGGTCTAACTAAAACATTCACATTTCTTTACGTACTACACGAATATGTAATAAAAAATGGGGGTTCCTATTAAAAAAAACGCTTTTGATAGCTGTTTGACCTACGGCAGCGCCATCTACAGGGTTTCCCCCTTCAAGCTAGACAAGTTTCGTTCTTTGTAGTTTTTTTCGTTTGACGCTTATTTCGTGAGATATTTGGCCCGGTCACGATCAATGGACCAACCTGTATATACCATAACAAGTACGCTCACAGAGACCAACAACATCGCAAAAACATTTCAAGCCGTTCTTATGGGTTTGTGCGATCTATGGTCCTTCCAGATAGACGAACATACCAGAAGGTGGCAGACTGTGCGTGCACCGCATTTGGAGGACCGGCTTCTACAGAATACTGAGACGAACCCTAGTGCAAGGTCTTGGCAAGTGACCGCCAGCATGGTGTGAGCCAAAGTACGATTATGCATATCCTGGATGACTGCCGTAACTATTCCTAGCACGAATCCGGCCGGCGGATTTGTGTCAAGGACCGGTGAACCGGCCAGTCTGTGGATGGTTTTTTAGGCGGTTTTCCAACTGCCTCGGCGAATGCAGGCTGTTTCCCCAATTTCGCCTCAGTTACACTATGTCGGCAATTGCTGCGCAAACAAGTTCTCCACGTACGCGTACACCACCATTACTTTACCACGCAAAAATTGGGGTTACATTCGTCTGGTGTGAGACGTTACCTGGGGGGTCCACCGGGTGCCGGACCGCACAATAACCCTCGGTTCGGGTCCGCAGCTCGTGGTCGTGCGGTAGCGTTCTCGCTTCCCGCGCCCGGGTTCTTGGGTTCGATTCCAGGTGGGGTCAGGGATTTTCTCTGCCTCGCGATGACTGGCTGTTGTGTGATGTCCTTAGGTTAGTTAGGTTTTAGTAGTTCTCAGTTCTAGGGGACTGATGACCATAGATGTTAAGTCCCATAGTGTTCAGAGCCATCTGAACCATTTTTGAACCCTGGGTTCGGTGTGGGGCGGCGGAGGGGTGAAGTGGACTGTGATAGTCATCGTGGGGTTGTGGACCGCTACTGCTGCGCCGGGGACGGAGCCTCTCCATCGTTTCTAGGTCCCCGGTTAACGTACAATACATACAACTATTCCTATCCCTTGCAGTTCCATAGATGCCACTTTGAGTATCTGTCGTGACGCGGATGCGACGCAGGTGTCCGCACGATTTATTGTCATTGCACGAACACCTTACACTTCGGAACCTGCAGTTTGTCGGTTTTATTAATGTTCAAGCTCTTTAGGTCGTCAGTATATCCTTCTGAAGGAGACATCTTCAAAAACGTCGAAACCATGGTGAAGGGATTTAAACAAACCTGCTCACTGGCTGTTTAGTATTTCTTCAAGAAGATTTCAGCCTACGGTTGCTGCTCCAGTCATGCACTTAATTTAAAGAAAAGGAGTGGGTGGAGACTTTGCCTGAACCATACTAACAACGATGTTCTTCTCATGCCACCTAACCGACAGAATGGCAGACAGTGAACTGAATGTAATCTTCCGCAATAAAAAATTACATTAGCGACAACCCAACTATGTGGATGTGACTCTCGACAGATCCTTTGCAGTTGGGAAACACCTAGAAGTAACAGGACACAAACTAAAGCTGAGAAATGACATAGTAACGGATCTGACTGACTGCTAGCTGGGGATCTAAAGCAGATAGCATTAGAACTACAGCACAAGCACTTGTATATCCTGTCGCCGAATTCTTTTCTCCTGTTTGGAGTAGAGGTAGCCATGTCAACAAAATAGATACTTCTCTAAACGATACTATGACAAGAACTCTTTAATCCACACCAGCACCACGGCTGTCAGTCCTAGCCACTGTTGTCCCTCTGGATCTCCGACGGCAACAAGCAGTGACACGTCAATGGATGAAACTCGAAAGAGCCAGCGACTTAAGCAATTCTCTAAACATTGAACAGCCTACCACGCACCCTACTAAAACCTACTGAACCAATCAACATTGAACAGCTTGCCATGCACCCAATTGAAACCTACAGAGCCAATCACAGCAAACGCTGGCCAATTCGCTCCAGAAAACTATCATCTAAGAGATGAATGAAGCAATCACTAGACGTCCTTTCATGATCATAAGAAGTTAGGTGATATAGATTCGACCATCAGACTGCCGGATGCGAACGAACCAAGAATGATGTGTAGCTTCCTCAGTCATATCAGAACTGGCCACAACGTGACCAAAGCAATGCTATTCACGTGGGGAATTACCGATTATGATCAGTGCGACTGCGCAGTATCAGAACAAACACTAGAGCACATTTTACACGACTGCCGAAACATAAAATTCATATTTACGTTGTAAGACTCCAGCAATTAACTGGATGAAGTCTTTGGATATCCAGTTACGGTGGGCACTGGTTATCCCAACTTCTTTTATTTCACAATTGCTTCCACAAATACCTGTATGTAGGTGTACCTGCTTGTACTGATTAATATTATTTTGTCTTATCGCGTATGAATTTAAGCATATGTACTTGTAAAATATAATTCTGTCATGCATCCGCTAAACATTAAAAAGCGAATTTTTGCCTACCGCTTTTAAAAATTATTTTTTATTCTAATATTCTAATATTATTCCGAATTGTTGTTATTGTGGTTTTCGGTCTGAAGTCTAGTTTTATGCAAGTGGTCTATCTTGTAGAAAGTTCTCAATTTCTGCATGCTTACAGCAATCTACATCCATCTGAACCTGCTTGCTATTTTCAACCGTTCGACGCGCTACTCGAGGCGTAAACCTCCCGATTTCCCTTCATTGCTTCTTCCCTGCTGAATTCAGTATCTCCACATTAGTTATCCAATCTATCATCCGAATCTTTAGCATTCTACTGCAGCACCACGTTTCAAATATTTATATTCTCTTCTTGCCCAATTCCTTTGTCATCTACGTTTCCCTTCTGTACAAGGCTACACACTACATAAACACCACCAGAAAAGACTTCCTATCGTTGAAGTTTGTACTCGGTGTCAATAAATTTCTCTCTTTCACAAACTATCTTCTTGCTATTGCCAGTCCCTACTTTATATCTTCTCTCCTTTGGCCATTGTCTTTAAGTTTGCTACACAAATATCAGAAATCTGCTGCTCTTAGTAGCGAATCCTTTTAGTCCTCCGCATGGCCTAATTTGATTTCGCTACGAGTCTCGCCCTTTTCTTGCGTTTGCTGACGTTATTATATTTTACCAAGATAAAATTCACTCCGTTCAGTTGCTCTTCTAATTCCTTTACATTAAGATGCACTATGAACACCTGTAGATTATTTTGCGTTAATCGGAGTGCACCTGCTGGCTAAACCAGACAGAGGAAGTCTAAGTTACAGCCAATCTTATCAAATGACTAACATATAAAAATTCATCAAATAAAAGTAGACATTGGAAAATAAAACTTCAACAGCCGAAAGTTCATGCTACATCCTTAATCCCAATACCAGCTAGTCATAGTTGATAATTATAAAAATGTGAAACAGATAAATTAATAATCATGTCTAAAACATTGGAAACAATACATCCGAGACACCATGAAACTCAGAGGCTCTCCATCTTCACAGTTGGTTCATTACTGGAAAACGACTAAGTCGTTGGCACAAGGCTATACAGCAAATTTTCTCGTTTTGTCCATTCTTAGCATGCACCACTCAAATTTTGGGGATGAAGTTGAAACCATCACAACTGGAACCAGTAGGCTAAACACCTGCTTACACATATTCGACAAAGCAGTTACATTTTGTGATTCCAGAGCAACATTACTGATAGTTACCAAGGCAGAAGATCCAACAACCATTCAAGTTAGAGAAGTATAAGAGTTAATGAAATGACTAAAACACAAGAACATGGCACTTGCAATTCAATGAATGCTATGTTATTAATGAAAAAGATTTTCTAGCCACACGTGGCACAAAAATTAACAGCAAATTTGAAGAAGAATTAAAACGATCCAATAAAATTTTAATGTGAAGCAAAACATTATGGACGACTCGGTACTGGCTGATGGACCAAGAAGAGAAGCAGTAGCCATATTCTACTTGACTACTGAACATGACTGGCCGCCCATCTGCATACAATCTACATGCTGTAGTCTCCATAATATCACTAGATTGGTTCGATCACGAACCAAGAACATTTAAAAGAGTGTACAAAATCAGATGATTATAACTCAGACTTAACATCATCGCACTGGAAGCAAGAAACGAATTACAATAAGTCAAGTGCCAGAACGTTAAAAGAATAATATAATACGATATAATACTCCTTTCTCGTCATAGGCCTAGCTACGTTGACGATTGCAAATTTTAAAGTTTCTATTTCTTTTCCCTGGAGATTAATCCCTTTTGCAAGTTTCTCCTTGGCTTCCATGTATCCCGACAAAAATAGTGATTGCTCCGAGGGCCAGCCAAATTCGGTTTTTCGCCCACATTCCGCCCGACCACAACTTTTGCCACTACAGTTTTGCACCGTTTTGTCGGAAATCAGCGCAGTGAGAATCTATATGTGTGGAAACACAACTTAAATCTTACCCTTCGGTAAAAATAGCCACTAACCACTAATAATCATGCCATTTTTAAGAAAAAATAGCTGTGTTACGAAACAACAGCTTCATCATCAGATGGCTACTCACATTTTAAATTACATTACTTTGTACCAGTGACTGTGTTTAAAGCTCCGCTGGCGATGGACTCTTGAGGAAAAAATAAAAAAAAAACAAATCTAACACAAGATTTTATGGTAAATGGACCTAATAATGCACGGCAATAACATGAAAAACTTCCTTCGTGTAGGTAGCTCGAAGAACAAAGGTCCAAATGATGCTGAATCGCCACAGATACGTGACAGAAGGCCAGGATTGCACTAGAATGGTTTGATGAGCATGATAGTGAACTCAAAGTGACGTATAGCCCACCAAATTCGCCTGATATGGACCTGACTGAACACATTTCGGACGTTGTGGGGCACCAAATCAGCACTTACAAATCAGCGGTTCGTAATTTATGGGAATAGTATGATCTTTACATAGACGTCTGGTTCCACACGCCTCCAGAAACCTACCCAAGGCCTTGTTGAATTCACGTCACGCACAAGTGTTTTTCAAAAGTGGACCAAAACGGTATTAAATAGGGGGTCATTATTTTTTGGCTCATTATATTACTACAGTCCGACTGCTATTGGTTTAATCGATCCGCGTTACATATTCAGTTCATTGCAAATATTTCTGAGACGGATTCGTTCTTTTTGAGCACGACATGACCACCGTGTCATCAGGAAAGCTTTTTCGGTATCGTATCGGCTCTTCTATATACTCAGAGTGGCTCTTTGCCAGCACCCACGGCCTGTGCTCAATGGACGCCTCAAGAGCCATTTCATTTCTCTTGTAATGTCCCGAGACACTACGGCCCCGGACGTCCGACCCCTGTCCCTTATCTACGCTAACAAGAACTGTCGCTAAACTGTTTTTTGGAATTATATTAAGTCTCTCAGTCACTGATACGCTGTAGACTCATGACTACCCTCATCACTGGAAGGGTCACGACCTTAGCTACTGACTTTTCTCCACCTGCAGCGGTAGTTAAGGTTTTTTGGCCTCCAGTCCCTGGTTAACCGTGTTTGCAGGTAATTTCTCAGTTCTTCTCGCATTTCGATTTTTATTTAGCTTAAATTGGACATACACGGTCAAGTCACATTAATGTAACCCCTGCCTATGTTCGACATCAGCGTCCAATAACCATTCACAGACGGTGGATGGTAGTACAAGTATTGTACGGTACATAACGCGTGTCAGGGGAATGCGAACACAATGCAATCGTTGCAACAATCCAGAAACGCAGCGATTTATCTGAAGTCCAAAAGGCCATGATCATTGGCTTTCGGACATTTCCCAAACAGCTAGGTTTCTGAACAGTTCGCGTGACGCTATGGCTAGTGTATACCGTGCATGGCAAAATAGCTCTGTTCAAACTGGAGTTGAGGTAACCGTGGAGCATGGGGCATCACGGGCAACAAATTCCAAGGGTAAATGAGAGCTGCGGATATTAGTACGGACGAACAGACGTTCAAATGTTGAGCATCTGACCGCCCAGAAGAGACAAGATGTTATCAACATTGTCTCCTCAACCACCATCCAGCGAACGTTTGTTGCGTATGGAACTCCGCAGCAATCGCCTGTTTCATGCACCCATGCTGACTGCTGTTCAGCGGCGACGAAGGCTGGTTCAAATGGTTCAAATGGCTCTGAGCACGATGTGACTTAACATCTATGGTCATCAGTCCCCTAGAACTTAGAACTATTTAAACCTAACTAACCTAAGGATATCACACAACACCCAGTCATCACGAGGCAGAGAAAATCCCTGACCCCGCCGGGAATCGAACCCGGGAACCCGGGCGTGGGAAGCGAGAATGCTACCGCACGACCACGAGCTGCGGACACGAAGGCTGGAATCAGCACATCAGTACCGTAACCGGTCGTCCACTGAGTGGCGACAGTGGCCTTTTCAGATGAATCACGTTTTATGTACAAGGTGTACAACTTTGCTTCCGCCGTTTGCCGATAGGTGGCGACAAGGTTAAGTAGCGGTCGAAAGAAACACATCAGGCAGTTAGCTAGGACCTCGGTCAACATAACCTCATTCAAACATTAGTCGATTTGTGTCTGTATCATAAAGTTATTCTTGATTGAAAATTTCATTTTACGAGCCTAATTCTCGTCATTTGCGGGAGGTATTTCTGTTTTGTTTCAGTACGAAGAAAACAGTGGTTGAGTCTCATCGAATGTTCTGAAGTACGTATGGTAAGGACGCTATTAGTGAAGGAACGTGTCGTGAGTGGTTTCAACGCCTCAAGAACGGAGATTTTTAGCATCGTAGACCGGCATAGTGGTGAAAAAGAGAAAGTTTTCGAAAAAGGCAGAATTGCAGACACTGCTGAGTGAAGACTCGCGTCAAACTAAAGAAAAATTGGTACGATTAGTGGGAGTGACGCAGCAAGTTATTTCAAAACGTCTCAAGGCTATGGGCATGATTCAGAAAGAACGAACTTGGGTCCCTTGAGAGCTGAAACCAAGAGACGTTGAACGGCGTTTGTGTGTCTGTGAACCGTTGTTTCAGAGGCAAAAACGGAAGGGATTTATGCATCGGATTGTGACCGGAGACGAAAATTTGGTTCATTACGATAATCCAAAACTCAAAAAATCATGGAAATATCCCGTCTATGCTTGCACGTCGACAGTCAAACTGAATATTCACTGCTCCAAGATCATGCTCTGCATTTGGTGTTACCAGCTCGGCGTCATGTATTATGAGGAGTTAAAACCAAGTGAAACAATCACAGGTGCTCATTATAGAACGCAGTTTGAGCAGAGCAGTAAAAACAAACGGCCGCAATACAGCGAGAGGGACGATAAAGTAATTTAGCAGCCGGACAACGCTCGATCCCACGACTCAAAAGAGGTCAAAACGCACTTGGAAACGTTAAAACGGGAAGTCGTACCCCACCCGCCGTATTCTCCAGACATTGCTCCCTGTGACGATCACCTGTTTAGGTCAATGGAGCATGGCCTGGCTGATCAACACTTTCGATCTCAAGAAGAAGTTACAAATTGGATCGATTCGTGGATCGCTTCAAAAGATGAACAATATTTTCGACGCGGGATTCGTACACTGCCCGAAATATGGGACAAAGTAGTGGCCAGCGATGGAAAATACTTTGGATGATACATGTGTAGCTAATTTGTTTCATTAAAGCCTCAAATATTGGAGGAAAAGACGGTGGAAGCAAAGTTGTACACCTTGTAGTATAGGGCAGATGGACGTTTGAGTGTACGGTGTGCAACGGCTGAAAGCAATCACCCTGCATCTATCCTTGGGGACCATATCCACCCCTACATGCAGATTGTTTATCCTTGGCACGATGACATCTACCAGGAGGACAAGGCAACGTATGCCACAGCTCACAGTGTACGTGAGTGGTTGCAGGAGCACCAGGATGTGTTTACCGTACTCCCCTGGCCATCTATGGGACCACAGTGATCGGGCTGTTCGAGCCGATGATACTCAACGGAGAAACGTAGCGCAGCTGGTCAAGGCACGGGAGTCGTCATGGCTCCACATCCCTGTTGGTACCTTTCAGAAACTCACTGAGCCTCCTCTTGCACTTCTCACCGCGGTCTGCACTGCTGAATGTCGTTATTCAGGCCTTTGACATGTGGTCACATAAATGTGAGTAGATACAGTATTATTCGGCAGAGCGTCAGAAAGCTGTTAAATTTTCTTATTCTGCTATATGCCATACAAAATGTCAAAGTTTACATTTATTCCTTGTTGAAACGCATTATATTGGTCAATGATTACATCAGACACAATGTTTTCAGGGGCGCCTACCAGTCTACACTTACTAGTTTGTTACCTAATCTTGTCAATTCTACATAAAGGTGACACAGATATCTAAATGTCAAAAAATTTTACATTTGATGACGTTTATATAATTTAGTTACAGTCTTCCACGAATACTTGGGAAAATCCCACGCAGCCGCCGTGCTCTTGTGCTTCCCACAACCAAATCACGCTGCCATTCGACGATCATCCAGTACTGTAAATTTTTGTTTAAGTGACGTTAACGTCATAATAGTCTTGTAATTTTGCTAAACTGCCTGTGTTAAACCATTGACAGGTTTATAGGTTTAAGGAATACGCGGGAAACGTAAACGTGAAAAGTCGGGCAACCGATCAGAAGTCTGCTGACGTAATTGTAGCCTCCGTCGGCGGCAGTTCTACGCGCGTGAAATAAACAAGTGCAGTGCGCCGTGTAAACATTGATCCGTAAGCGCATATCGACGTCTATAATGAGCCCTGTAAAGGCGGCCCACAATGCCGGACCTTTTAGTGAGGAAAGCGGACCGTGGTAGTTCGCCTGGCCGGCCGTGATAATTACCTCCAATTACTAGCTGTTCCAAAACTACGGAAATGCCCTTTCCAGTTAACGCTTTCGAACGAATCGTTGTGAAACACCAATATTGCACCTATTTCATGTAGTTGGTCTAAAGTACAAAAAGATTACGTTTGTCACTTTAAGGTGATTTATATTCGTCTCCATCTACATCTACATACGGTGCGTAGCGGAGGGTACCTCGTACCACAACTAGTATCTTCTCTCCCTGTTCCACTCCCAAACAAAACGAGGGAAAAATGACTGCCTATATGCCTCTGTACGAGCCCTAATCTCTCTTATCTTTGTGGTCTTGCCGCGAAATATAAGTTGGCGGCAGTAAAATTGTACTGCAGACAGCCTCAAATGCTGGTTCTCTAAATTCCCTCAATAGCGATTCATGAAAAGAACGCCTCCTTTCCTCCAGAGACTCCCACCCGAGTTCCTGAAGCATTTCCGTGACACTCGCGTGATGATCAAACCTGCCAGTAACAAATCTAGCAGCCCTTCTCTGAATTGCTTCTATGTCCTCCCTCAATCCGACCTGATAGGGATCCCAAACGCTCGAGCAGTGACTGGGAAGTGCAGCGCAGGGTATTTGTGACTGTGTTGGTCAGACTGAAACATTCCTTTTGATTAATTCTTCAGTTATACGTACGATAAGCACGCAACTGCAGATCTACAGATTTGGTCGAGAGCTTAGACCAAACGTCTTCAAAATGAAATCTGCACCGGAAGTCAGAACTCTACCCAGGTAGGTCAGAGCCGCGTTGATATCAGCGACGGTGCGAGCTACGGAATTACTGAGGGTGCAAGACAAATAGGAAGCACAAGCGATTTTGCTACGAAGCTTTGATCGGAACAGCTAATGTGAGCTGTGGGACGTTTACATCTCCTTGTCACTCAAATCAAGACACAACAACTGCCTGGCCATTTTTTTTTTTTTTTTTTTTTTTTTTGGTCATCAGTCTACTGACTGGTTTGATGCGGCCCGCCACGAATTCCTTTCCTGTGCTAACCTCTTCATCTCAGAGTAGCACTTGTAACCTACGTCCTCAATTATTTGCTTAACGTATTCCAATCTCTGTCTTCCTCTACAGTTTTTGCCCTCTACAGCTCCCTCTAGTACCATGGAAGTCATTCCCTCATGTCTTAGCAGATGTCCTATCATCCTGTCCCTTCTCCTTATCAGTGTTTTCCACATATTTCTTTCCTCTCCGATTCTGCATAGAACCTCCTCATTTCTTACCGTATCAGTCCACCTAATTTTCAACATTCGTCTATAGCACCACGTCTCAAATGCTTCGATTCTCTTCTGTTCCGGTTTTCCCACAGTCCATGTTTCACTACCATACAATGCTGTACTCCAGACGTACATCCTTAGAAATTTCTTCCTCAAATTAAGGCCGGTATTTGATATTAGTAGGCTTCTCTAGGCCAGAAATGCCTTTTTTGCCATAGCGAGTCTGCTTTTGATGTCCTCCTTGCTCCGTCCGCCATTGGTTATTTTACTGCCTAGGGAGCAGAATTCCTTAACTTCATTGACTTGGTGACCATCAATCCTGATGTTAAGTCTCTCGCTGTTCTCATTTCTACTACTTCTCATTACCTTCGTCTTTCTCCGATTTACTCTCAAACCGTACTGTGTACTCATTAGACAGTCCATTCCGTTCATCAGATCATTTAATTCTTCTTCACTTTCACTCAGGATAGCAATGTCATCAGCGAATCGTATCATTGATATCCTTTCACCTTGTATTTTAATTCCACTTCTGAACCTTTCTTTTGTTTCCATCATTGCTTCCTCGATGTACAGATTGAAGAGTAGGGGTGAAAGGCTACAGCCTTGTCTTACACCCTCCTTAATACGAGCACTTCGTTCTTGATCGTCCACTCTTATTATTCCCTCTTGGTTGTTGTACATTTGTATATGACCTGTCTCTCCCTATAGCTTACCCCTACTTTTTTCAGAATCTCGAACAGCTTGCACCATTTTATATTGTAGAACGCTTTTTCCAGGTCGACAAACCCTATGAAAGTGTCTTGATTTTTCTTTAGCCTTCCTTCCATTATTAGCCGTAACGTTAGAATTGCCTCTCTCGTCCCTTTACTTTTCCTAAAGCCAAACTGATCGTCACCTAGCGCATTCTCAATTTTCTTTACCAATCTTCTGTATATTATTCTTGTAAGCAGCTTCGATGCATGAGCTGTTAAGCTGATTGTGCGATAATTCCCGCAATTGTCAGCTGTTGCCGTCTTTGGAATTGTGTGGATGATGCTTTTCCGAAAGTCAGATGGTATGTCGCCAGACTCATACATTCTACACGCCAACGTGAATAGTCGATTTGTTGCCACTTCCCCCAATGATTTTAGAAATTCTGATGGAATGTTATCTATCCCTTCTGCCTTATTTGACCGTAGGTCCTCCAAAGCTCTTTTAAATTCCGATTCTAATACTGGATCCCCTATCTCTCCTAAATCGACTCCTGTTTCTTCTTCTATCACATCAGACAAATCTTCACCCTTATAGAGGCTTTCAATTTATTCTTTCCACCTATCTCCTCTCTCCTCTGCATTTAACAGTGGAATGCCCGTTGCACTCTTAATGTTACCACCGTTGCTTTTAATGTCACCAAAGGTTGTTTTGACTTTCTGTATGCTGAGTCTGTCCTTCCGACAATTATATCTTTTTCGATGTCTTCACATTTTTCCTGCAGACATTTCGTCTTAGCTTCCCTGCACTTCCTATTTATTTCATTCCTCAGCGACTTGTATTTCTGTATTCCTGATTTTCCCGGAACATGTTTGTACTTCCTCCTTTCATCAATCAGCTGAAGTATTTCTTCTGTTACCCATGGTTTCTTCGCAGCTACCTTCTATGTACCTATGTTTTCCTTCCCAACTTCTGTGATGGACCTTTTTAGAGATGTCCATTCCTCTTCAACTGTATTGCCTACTGCGCTATTCCTTATTGCTGTATCTATAGCGTTAGAGAACTTCAAACGTATCTCGTCATCCCTTAGTACTTCCGTATCCCACTTCTTTGCGTATGCATTCTTCCTGACTAATGTCTTGAACTTCAGGCTACTCTTCATCACTACTATATTGTGATCTGAGTCTATATCTGCTCCTGGGTACGCCTTACAGTCCAGTATCTGATTTCGGAATCTCTGTCTGATCATGATGTAATCTAATTGAAATCTTCCCGTATCTCCCGGCCTTTTCCAAGTATACGTTCTCCTCTTGTGATTCTTGAACAGGGTATTCGCTATTACTAGCTGAAACTTGTTACAGAACTCAATTAGTCTTTCTCCTCTTTCATTCCTTGTCCCAAGCCCATATTCCCCTGTAACCTTTTCTTCTACTCCTTCCCCTACAACTGCATTCCAGTCGCCCATGACTATTAGATTTTCGTCCCTCTTTACATACTGCATTACCCTTTCAATACCCTCATACACTTTCTCTATCTGTTCATCTTCAGCTTGCAACGTCGGCATGTATACCTGAACTATCGTTGTTGGTGTTGGTCTCCTGTCGATTCTGATTAGAACAACCCGGTCACTGAACTGTTCACAGTAACACACCCTCTGCCCTACCTTCCTATTCATAACGAATCCCAGACATTTTCTGCTGCTGTTGATATTGCCCGATACTCGTCTGACCAGAAATCCTTGTCTTCCTTCCACTTCACTTCACTGACCCCTACTATATCTAGATTGAGCCTTTGCATTTCCCTTTCCAGATTTTCTAGTTTCCCTACCACGTTCAAGCTTCTGACATTCCACGCCCCGGCTCGTAGAACGTTATCCTTTCGTTGATTAATCAATCTTTTTCTCATGGTAACCTCCCCCTTGGCAGTCCCCTCCCGGAGATCCGAATGAGGGACTATTCCGGAATCTTTTGCAAATGGAGAGATCATCATGACACTTCTTCAATTACAGGCCACATGTCCTGTGGATACACGTTACGTGTCTTTAATGCAGTGGTTTCCATTGCCTTCTGCATCCTCATGTCGTTGATCATTGCTAATTCTTCCGCCTTTATGGGTAATTTCCCACCCCTAGGACAAGAGAGTGCCCTGAACCACTATCCGCTCCTCCGCCCTCTTTGACAAGGCCGTTGGCAGAATGGGGCTGACTTCTTATGCCGGAAGTCTGCGGCCGCCAATGCTGATTATTTGTCCAAATTTAGGCAGTGGCGGGGATCGAACCCGGGACCGAAGACGTTTTGATTATGAATTAAGGACGCTACCCCAAGACCACGGGTCTATAGCCTGGCAATATTGATATTTAAGACGAACCACAGAGGACGTACACTTACGCAACAACTTGAATGTTTCATCATCCGGCCGCTGTGGCCGAGCGGCTCTAAGCGTTTCCGTACGGAACTGCGTTGCCTCTGCGGTCGCAGGTTCGAATCCTGCCTCGGGCATGGATGTGTATGATGTCGTAAGGTTAGTTAGGTTTAAGTACTTCTACGTCTAGGGGACTGATGGCCTCAGATGTTAAGTCCCATAGTGCTTAGAGCCATCTGAACATTTTTTTTCAATGTTTTATCAACAATACAATGACTGGTCACTTAACACTTCGAGAAAGTAAAATTCTGGTGTCAAGGAATATTAAATTACAAGACAAATTACGGTATCACACAGTTGGTAACTATTAATACATACATTGTTCGGCCGACCGCTGGTGGCCGAGCGGTTCTGGCGCTACAGTCTGGAACCGCGCGACCGCTACGGTCGCAGGTTCGAATCCTGCCTCGGGCATGGATGTGTGTGTTGTCCTTATGTTAGTTAGATTTAAGTGGTTCTAAGTTCTAGGGGACTTATGACCTCAGCAGTTGAGTCCCATAGTGCTCAGAGCCATTTTTAGCTATACATTGTTGGCAAGCGACACTACATATAAACACAACCACCTTGTGGAGCTGACTAACACACTGATTAGTATTAACAAACCACATTCATAGTAGACGTAGTTACCAATATAACAGGTTTATTACCATGCATCCAGTTAGCATTAATGGTTACTATGAATTAGCAGTCACAGTAGCGGGCGCTAACTTACACCCAAGTTGACCCTCAATTTACGTCACTCATTCGCTGGCTATTAGTTTTAATAGCGACAGCGTCACTTACAACTAAGGCAAGCAGTTGTAATATACAGCTATCGGGAAATAACCCTCTTATTTTAAGACGGCTAAAATTCCCCTTTCTACCTGAACTGTCAGAGCAGCAGTTTCACTTCTGTCTGGTCGCCCAATACGGTACCGACTGTCTAAACAATGTTGTGAACAGCGTTGTACGTGTCAGTTGGAATGGTGAAAAATTGCCGTCGGATGTTGTGTTCTTGCCATTCCTAATGAGGTTGGACGATGATGTAGACTTGCGACTTGAGGCAACTCCACAACGAAGAAATGGGCATCTGGGAGCCCAAGCATGACGGAAGTGGGGGTACAGCATGTGACCCCTCACCAAACGATGTGCGCAAGAGATCTTTCACACGTATTGCAGTATGGGGTGGAGCGCCATCCTGCATAAAGGTCGTATCTTCCAGCAGGTGTTTATCAACTAGGTTATGGATGATGCAAGTCTGATACACATCGACGCACCCTGCACTCGCCACGCTAACAGCCTGAAAAGCTGGACCGCAGCTCGTGGTCTAGTGGCGAGCGTTCCTGCCTCTGTATCACCGGGTCCCGTGGTCGATTTCCAGCTGGGTGGGGGATTTTCCAATCCCGGGAACCAGGTGTTTGTGTTGTCCTCACCATATCGTCGTCATCATTATCATTCGTGACAGTGGCTAGATTGGATTGTGTAAACGTCAGGACTTTGTACGGGGGCTGATGACTGCGCAGTTGAGCGCCCCAGAAACCAGACATCATCATCATCGTCATCGGAAAATCTGCATACCTCATTTCCTCGAAGTAAACGGGGTCGGATCATGATTTATGTGGTAAATCCTCCAAACCACATCGTGACTTTCTCGTCATGCAATGGGGTTTGCACGACAGCTCTAGGCATTTTGATAGCCCTGATTCTGCAGGTGTCGACGTTGACAGACCCTTATAGTGTGAAATAGTCTTTGTCGGTTAAAAACACTTTCGACAAGCACCTATGACCTACCCTCCCCCCAATCTCCCCCCTCAGTTTTTGAACTGCTCACAACGTAAATGTTCTCAGTGTAACAAAATATTTAGCTAACACACCATGGTGACCCTGGAATTTTTACAGACAGCGGAGAATAGGCCTTCGTGCTCTCCCTACAGTAGTGGAGACTTCACTATGCGCAGATGACGCTGCTAAAGTCACCATTTCTTTCTGAACTGTCCGAACCGCAGTAGTACTTTTGCCTGGTCGCCCACTACAGTCCCGATCGTATAAACAACCCGTGTCTTCGGACTTAGTGACACTTGTCAAAGGATTGCATCCGTCTAAGTACCCTTCTCATGGCGGTGGGACCGTAAGACTGCAGTAGCGGTTTCCACATTCTGATAGTAAAGCTTCACTAGCACCGCCTTTTCTGGTAAACTCAATATGCCGTGATTGCTGGAGCATTTGACTCCCTCTCGCACTACAGCTCATTTTATACGCCAGTGCCATCTGTTGGCCTATTTTTGCACTCGCTTCTGGTTTCAATAAAACCCCATGTCATCTCAGGAATGAGTGTCAAGTTTTATCTCGCTACATATATTATTCCGTGAATTAATGCGTTTTCAAATGTTAACGGCATTTTGGGTGATCCTCTGTAAGTAAAGTACTGCTCAAAGTTAGTTTTGACGGGGAAAGTGGTCATATAATCTGACTATCTTAAGGGCTCACGAGGAAGCCTAGAAGACCAAACTACATTACATAGATTAACATGTAAATCTTAATTACAGCACAATAAATCTTCACACAAACACACACAGATTGCCTAGCATGAAATTCTTCAAAGAAATATCAGGGCTTATCGAATGTACAATTGTCACCACTTGGGCGAATGGAGCTCAATGTCAGTTTTTTTTTGACTCACCAAATGGTATCGTCCTTGGATCGTAATCAAAATTATACATGCAATTTCTAACATCAAAATCCGCAAGAACGATCAAGACTCAACGATTGTGTAGCCACCGCCACGTGAACAATGGATGTCAATGGCAAATTTCCGTACTCACATTGTAAGATCGTTCTTGGATCATAATCCTAATCGCACACACAACACCCAGCCATAACCTGTTTAGGATGGATGTGGTTCATTGCTCCTGCAGCAACCGCGAGGTGAGTGCCTGAACACAAAGATCAGACGAAATATGGCAAACAAACTCAATTAATTACATACCATTTAATTAGGCACATCCAATTGGTTTGAAATGAGCACAATGGGCTAGTTAAACAACTATGTCCGAACCACTGAATCTCTGAAAAATTACCAAAAAAGGGGGTCACAACATCACCCCAACTGGTTCAGGATAGAAAAGGATGGATTAGTAATTGTAACTACAACATACATGATGCTTCATCATTCAACCTGGATGAGATGACCACACAGTCCGTCCATTCTCTTTGCAAGCCGAAACCCTAATACTGAAAATGGTGAGGAATCACATAACAGTCACTTCCAACTACTCATTAGATGGGTAGGCGGGGTAGGGTGGTGGGATAAGGAGGCTGTAGACTGGGGTATCCAATCTTTTAGCATACCTGAGCCACTTTGGAAGAAGAATATCTCTGGGCCGCAGATAATATGCTTAACAAGAAAGAAAAAAATGGTCCGTCGGAGGTATATACACTCCTGGAAATAGAAATAAGAACACCGTGAATTCATTGTCCCAGGAAGGGGAAACTTTATTGACACATTCCTGTGGTCAGATACATCACATGATCACACTGACAGAACCACAGGCACATAGACACAGGCAACAGAGCATGCACAATGTCGGCACTAGTACAGTGTATATCCACCTTTCGCAGCAATGCAGGCTGCTATTCTCCCATGGAGACGATCGTAGAGATGCTGGATGTAGTCCTGTGGAACAGCTTGCCATGCCATTTCCACCTGGCGCCTCAGTTGGACCAGCGTTCGTGCTGGACGTGCAGACCGCGTGAGACGACGCTTCATCCAGTCCCAAACATGCTCAATGGGGGACAGATCCGAAGATCTTGCTGGCCAGGGTAGTTGACTTACATCTTCTAGAGCACGTTGGGTGGCACGGGATACATGCGGACGTGCATTGTCCTGTTGGAACAGCAAGTTCCCTTGCCGGTCTAGGAATGGTAGAACGATGGGTTCGATGACGGTTTGGATGTACCGTGCACTATTCAGTGTCCCCTCGACGATCACCAGTGGTGTACGGCCAGTGTAGGAGATCGCTCCCCACACCATGATGCCGGGTGTTGGCCCTGTGTGCCTCGGTCGTATGCAGTCCTGATTGTGGCGCTCACCTGCACGGCGCCAAACACGCATACGACCATCATTGGCACCAAGGCAGAAGCGACTCTCATCGCTGAAGACGACACGTCTCCATTCCTCCCTCCATTCACGCCTGTCGCGACACCACTGGAGGCGGGCTGCTCGATGTTGGGGCGTGAGCGGAAGACGGCCTAACGGTGTGCGGGACCGTAGCCCAGCTTCATGGAGACGGTTGCGAATGGTCCTCGCCGATACCCCAGGAGCAACAGTGTCCCTAATTTGCTGGGAAGTGGCGGTGCGGTCCCCTACGGCACTGCGTAGGATCCTACGGTCTTGGCGTGCATCCATGCGTCGCTGCGGTCCGGTCCCAGGTCGACGGGCACGTGCACCTTCCGCCGACCACTGGCGACAACATCGATGTACTGTGGAGACCTCACGCCCCACGTGCTGAGCAATTCGGCGGCCCGTATGCCCACTATACGCCCTCGCTCAAAGTCCGTCAACTGCACATACGGTTCACGTCCACGCTGTCGCGGCATGTTACCAGTGTTAAAGACTGCGATGGAGCTCCGTATGCCAGGGCAAATTGGCTGACACTGATGGCGGCGGTGCACAAATGCTGCGCAGCTAGCGCCATTCGACGGCCAACACCGCGGTTCCTGGTGTGTCCGCTGTGCCGTGCGTGTGATCATTGCTTGTACAGCCCTCTCGCAGTGTCCGGAGCAAGTATGGTGGTCTGACACACCGGTGTGAATGTGTTCTTTTTTCCATTTCCAGGAGTGTATATTAAGGCCGAGTCTACACGTTGGCAGAAACAATGTGACCGAACATTAAAGGACGTTTGACCAATATCGATACACCGACCACACGTTGCCGCCAATGGTGTTGGTTTTCCGTCTTTGCCGTTTCAGAATCCAGATTGATTGTTCGTTCGGTCGTTCATCCACCCGTCGTTGTCATCGCATTTATTTCCAGGCTGATTTTTTCGAAATGTCTCTAGAACAGTGAAGCAGTATTATTCACGCTCAAAACTGCAGATGCACCGGCCGTGATGTTGGCTCCAATGTGTCGGTGCTGTCCCTTAAACATTGACCAATGTTGGCGCCAGCGTCAGCACCAATGTTTGGACGAAGGGTACCATCGTGTGGCCGGAGTTTCAGATTGTTTATATTCAGTTTATCGTAACTTTTCGTGAACGCAATTTTATGGCTCGTGTCTTGGTCCGCATTAACACTTGCTTTGGGCTGCACGCGGCCCGCGAGTCACGTGTTGGACACCCCCGCTGTAGACCAATCCATAGTGAACACTCGCCACTAAAGATGTGTCTCTGACCTAAAATTCCTCTTTGCGCCTCTGAAATACCACTGCTTTACTCACAAAACCATACAACCAAACACAACTAATAGCAACATGTTAGGGAAAGGAAAACTGGATGTGCCCTACAAAACAAAGTAGCAACGTTGTGTCCCTTCCTTCTTCAAAGGCCATAGGTACCAGTACAAATTATAAACAAACTAATGCGTCATTGATCGTAAAAACACAGTGTACCATGAGTGAAAGCAATGCCAAACACAAAGACAGATCTCAAAAGAGACACTAATCGACAAAAGGCAGAAACTTAAGTCCGGTAAGCACCAGTATGCTCACCAGGCACAGCCAACACCTTTAAGACAAGTTAGTAAAACACAGCTAGCTAACTTAGCACTCGTAAGACATGACTTAAGCCAAGTCTTCGGACAAACCATAGAGGGGCACACACGCTGAAGAAAACAATTATCACAATTAAGGTCCAATTGAATTTGATAGACACACATATATAAAAGTAACTAGCCGAAACTTAAAGCTCATTCCGGAATTGTTTTCGTAAGCCATACGTCCTCGGTCAGGTCAAACAGGAACAGACCCAACCAAGTGCACATTTAACCAACTAATCCATAATGGTGCAACCGGTTCTAATTAATACAGTCACTTTCAATTACGGTTGCTTAACACTCTAAGCGGAACCAGAAGCGAGACTAGAGGCTTGGAATCATCGTTAAAAATTTCGATCGTGTGGGATTCTAAATAACTTTCGTAACAGGTTAGGCTTTCTTACCTGAAACTGTCGAAACTATTAATGGTGAAAGTTAATTACCGTTTTTACTACAAGTTTTAACACGTAAGTAGCCAGAAGTTTGTAAGTCCGAATCAAATGTTTCTCAAGTACAGTCTCTGACCCACAGCTATCAGTGACTTACTGCATCAAGTCGTTCGGTGCTCTTCTTAAAAGAAGAGTTCGCCCTAGTGTTCCGCGATGTTCATAAACACACCATACGGTACTGATGTACGACAACAAAGTTCACATCGAAATCACACCAAAAGCGAGTCATTCAGTAATCTCATATCTTCCTTAAAATGGTCAAACTGTATTCGCTTCACAATTAGATCAAAAACCGACAGAATGCAAAACTTCGTTTAGCTTCACAAAAATTTGTATTGCGTGATACTTCATTGATCTGTACAGTAAGACGGTACCTGAACGACCCATAGAGACACAGAACTGTAGCTCAAAAGCGTGCACAGAGCACGGGAACTGCTTGATTCCTATTGCCTGATGATTTAGGCAGCCAGTCGTCCTACAGAACTGCAGAAATCAATTTACGAAGGAACTTCTGAATTTGCGAAACCGGATTTAATTTAGACAAAACAACGAATTATCCCCACAAATGAAATACTAATTGATTTAGCGCCTAACCTTTTTTTCTGATAGTTTTTATACAAAAGCATGCACACTGGACATACGTAACAGGTTTCGTGATTGCACAAGAATACTCCAAATATACATTTTTGTAAAATAAAACACAGTTTACGTACGCCCTTCATAGTTTGTCTCTCTCACTGTCTCTCTCACTGTATCTCTCTCTCTCTCTCTCTCTCTCACACACACACACTCTCTCTGTCTCTCACTCTCTCCCTTTTTCTCTCTCTCTCTCTCTCTCTCTCTCTCTCTCTCTCTCTCTCTCTCTCTCTCTCTCTCACACACACACTGTCTCTCTCCCTCTCTCTCTCTCTCTCTCTCTCTCTCACTGTGTCTCTCACTGTCTGTCTTCCCACATCACTCATACAAAAAACGTAATTAAACAATAATTTTGAAAATGGTTATTCTCGTGTCACCAAGCTATTATAATGAAACAGAAAATTCTAGAGAAAAAATTTATATGAATTTATCTTTTTTATTATAGTTTCAATAGAGGTTGTAAGGAATATGAATGAATTTTACATATCTGAAATTAATGACAATAATGAAACTCGATTTTTTCACGACTGTTGTAGTACTATTACAAGTCTGTATATGGACTATGAAAGACATAGAATAACATTTCATACCACCGCTTTATATTCATAGGGAGTGTACATATCGAAATCGACCGCACGCCTCTCGTACCAGCGGTCAGTGACAGCTGCGCTAATGTGAAAACAAAAAAATTCTCTCTCTCTCCCACCTACATGACCAGACACAGTTTACAAAAATGGTTCAAATGGCTCTAAGTAGTATGGGACGTAACATCTGAGGTCATCAGTCCCCTAGACTTGGATCTACTTAAACCTAACGACATCACACACATCCATGCCCGAGGCAGTATTCGAACCTACGACCGCAGCAGCAGCGCGGTTCCGAACTGAAGCCCCTAGAACCGCTCTGCCACAGCGGCCGGCACACACTTTACAATCACTTGCTTCACGCTAAGCCATAAAGAGTCAGAATAACTTGCTACGTTACAAAGTGGGAAACCATTTCCTCCAGAATGACATGCTAAATTCATTAATCATCAAGAAACTCAATAAACGAATCTTGCAGTCCCTAACTTATGGTCCCGCGTCCGGCCATCCTGATTTAGGTTTTCCGTGATTTCCCTAAATCACTCCAGGCAAATGCCGGGGCCGTTCCTTTGAAAGGGCACGGCCGACTTCCTTCCCCGTCCTTCCCTAAACCGATGAGACCGATGACCTCCCTGTTTCGCCTCTTCCCGCAAACAACCCCAACCCCTAACTTATGGAATCAGTGCAAAACTTCAATGAGATTTCATCTCCTGAAATATCTCTATAGCAACTGATACTGACAAGCGCCGAACCGATAAACTACCAATATTCGATCCTCCAATCGTCTTGCATTCGAACAAAAGAAGAAACAGGTACATATTCAGAATCACAAACTATAAATCGTTGCAGAAACCTCGGAAAGCAAGCCAGAACCAATTTCCCAAGACGTCATATCATATCGATCAGGAACTCATACGCTCACCGAACTCATCAGCTTGAACTCATCATCTTGTTCGTGCTGCATTGGGAAGGAAACACAAAACTGCAGCTGGCAGCATGTTATCTACAGTAGTTGTTCTTTACAATTCGTAAGTGAGCTACCTAACCAGTTGACAACTGAGGGAAACAACTACCACATACTTACACTTATGGGGACTACTGAATACTGAATAACTCCTAAACACGACAGCCCGATGGGAACCTTTCACATCAACATCTACCTACCCCACTTCCCGCCGCAGCGATTCAAGAAGGGAAACAGCTGACAACAGCTAGAACAGGCCCATACTGGTAGAGACTTCCGCCCTACTGCACGTCAAGAGAGAAAGGACAAACTCTGACGCCGCTGCAACTGCCAGCTGGAGAAATCAGCCTCCAGGCATCGTCACTTCAAGCAAGCCCCGACCGCAGTAGGCGGCGGGATTTTAAAGTCCTCGAATACGAGTAAGGCTAAGTTTAATACGAATACGACGGCTACTAACTGGGGCGGATATAGATTAATAACATAAAAAGTGTACCTGTTCAGTCCGGTGTAGATATATCGTCTGGTATGGCTATTTACTCTGTATTATAACCATTACACAATCGGCGCAACTTTATAGGGGAAATTTAGAATGACATAGACTGAACCAGTATCCCCAGATTTTAAGGAATCAGCTTCTACATATAAAATAGTTTCGGTTGTTCAACTACATTACAGATCAGTTAATGTGTTAGATGTTTGACGTTGACCTTTACCGGTGAAGTCACAAAACCATGCTATGCTGATATTATTCGTTTCCAGTACTCACTCTTAAACTAACGAAACGCTTAGAAAAGTTTCGAAATTGTGTTTAATTTTTGTTGAAAGTGGCTAAGTGCCCTTCTTATCAAACATCTAATGAGTACAGTCTGAGTAATTAGCGTTTCGTTTCAAAAAAATGCATTTTTTTTCTCACATCTCCGTATTTCCTGAACTATGTGTCATACAGTGATATAATTTTGCAGGTGTGTTCAGTGGTACGTGTCAGAAGTGCTTATATTCTTAGGAACAACAGGGAAAAACACGAGAACTTTTTCCTGTGTGGAAAAACAGGGAATTTTTTAGCATTCTGTGAATTTTCAGTTGGTTTGGTTTTCAGCTGAATTTTTGATATTTTGACTGGTAAGAAGTAAAACTCTAACAAAGATTTTTACTTTCACCCGCTACTGCAGAACAGTGCTGCAGCAATAAAAGATAAATAACAGAATAACAGCACAATAAAACTTTAGCTTCAAAGAAAATGCGACGGCTACAACACACAAAAGCGTCTCCCGATAGCAAAACGAGGACTATGCAGTACTTCGTAACAGCAAACCGCCATAGATGAGCGTGAGGTCATAAAAATTTACATTTCTAATAGGTCGTGCGAAAATATTGCGAATGGCGGTTTAAGATGCATTATTTTCGAAGTAAATTTCCTTTTATCCAAGATGAATTACGTTATGTGTAAGAATGTACGGAGAATTTCTTAAATCACGGAGCGTTTGACTGTTATTCAGAACTTAACACTTACAGAACCAGCCACATAGAAAAATTTCAGGCACAGAAAAAAATGGCTCTGTGCACTATGGGACTTAACTTCCGTGGTCATCAGTCCCCTAGAACTTAGAACTACTTAAACCTAACTAACCTAAGGACATCACACATGCCCGAGGCAGGATTCGAACCTGCGACCGTAGCAGTCCCGCGGTTCCGGACTGCGCGCCTAGAACCACTAGACCACCGCGGCCGGCTCAGGCACAGAAGACCAGCCATGTATGCCATAAGGGTTTCGTTTCTTAATGTGCCGGGAAGGTCTATGCTGGTGTATAAAATCTTTACCATTCAAAGAATTGATAAGTTTTACTGTTCCAAGGAAATGTGTATTGTCATCTAACGCGGAAAAACCATGGGAATAGAGTATTTTCACGCGTGAAGAGTATTTTCTGCCAATAAAAAGGGTATTTTTGACCGGGATATCCAGGAAAAAATCAAGAATTATTTTCCATTTAATACTGTACGCAAAATGTGTTGTGAATAAATTTAGTAGTAAAGAAGTAATAAGGAAAACTTTATTTCTGATGTTATAGCATTACTGAAATAAGAGCGAAAACAAATTTTAGGAAGTGTCAATGAAGAAAAAAAGAAAAAATATGCGAAACGTTATATGAAGTTTCTTCTAAGTTACTAAGAGCTGTTATTCTCAAGTACTGAGTGAATATAGTGTGATTAATTAATGCACCGTGAGTCACACACATGTACACAATCTCCAATTGAAACCCGTCAGAAAGACAATCTGAAACTGGGGAGTGTTCCTGGAGGCACTCTGTAGCAGTTATGGACGGGTAGAGTGTCGCATTGTACTGCTGGAGTTGCCAAAGTCCGTCGGAACGCACAATGGACATGAAAAGATGCAAGTGATCAAACAGGATGCTTACATACGTGCCACACATTATTACAGAATCTCCATCAGCTTGAAGAGTCCCCTGCTGACGTGCAGGGTCCATGGATTCATGAGGATGTGTCCATACCCGTACACGTCCATCCGCTCGACACAATTTGAAACGAGACCTGTCCGACCAGTCAACATGTTTCCAGTCATCAACAATCCAATGTCGATGTTGACGGGCCCGAGCGAGGCGTAAATCTTTGTGTTGTGTAGTCATCAGCGGTACAAGAGAGGGCTTTCGGCTCCGACAGTCCATATATATGATGATAGCCCAGCATTGAAATTTGCAGCAATTTGCGGAAGGGTTGCAATTCCGTCCCGTTGAACGATTTCTCTTTATTCGTAGTTGGTCCCGTTCTTGCTGGATCTTTTTCCGGCCGCAGCGATGTCGGATGTTTGACGTTTTACCGAATTCCTGATGTTCACGGTACACTCACGGGAAAATCCTTACTACATCGCTACCTCGGGGATCCTGTAACCAGTCGCTGGTGCGGCGACTGAAACACCACGTTCAACTTCAAATGGTTCAAATGGCTCTGAGCACTATGGGACTTAACAGCTGTGGTCATCAGTCCCCTAGAACTTAGAACTACTTAACCTAGCTAACCTAAGGACATCACACACATCCATGCCCGAGGCAGGATTCGAACCTGCGACCGTAGCAGTCACACGGTTCCGGACTGCGCGCCTAGAACCGCGAGACCACCGCGGCCGGCCGTTCAACTTCACTGAAATCTTGATAACGTGCCATTGCAGCAGTTACCTATCAACTGCGCCAGACACTTGTTGTTTATATAGGCGTTGCCGATCGCAGCGTCGTTTTATGCTTTTTTACATATTTCTGTATTTGAATACACACATCTATCCAAGTTTCTTTGGCGCTTCAGTGTAGATCTTAAACATAGCACTGGAGAAAAGGTAAAATAAGAGCAGGAAATCTGGGATACGCAACAGACTGGAATATTTCCATCAATCGAATGGCTACTAGAAATGTTCCTTTCAATCCACGAGCGTGGTGTCCGCTAACTAACTGGAAAAATCATTCTGTGGGATATGTTAGCATCAAGCTTGTAAATGTTATTTGCAATGTTATCTGTGTCTTCTGTAGAAAAAAGATTATAATAAAGTTATCAGACACGGACAGTACTATAGTTTTGCATTTGAGATGTTACAAACCATTTGTCGGACAGACATGTTGTTGTTTACCTCCAGAAACACAAATTTTGGTACCTCCTGTTTCCTAAATTATGAAAACTTAATTTTTTTGAAACACATGCCCCATTTGGGAAATAATCCTGCAACATGGAGTGGAGAATGTAATCAGAAAATTTGCCTGTATTCCGCTCTGTAATGTTCGATCGACTGCAGTTATTGCAGTTGTTTCGAATACATATGAAATTGTATGTGGAGTACTCAGTTCGGGGTAAGAAGGATTCGTGTTTCCTCTTAGGCATTCCACCAAAATTTATCTTGTGAATGCTTGGTACCCAATTCTATACGTTTGATTTATTGGCTACCTCTTCTAGGCCGTCCAGAGCTACGCTTCACTTCTGCATCATCTGTGTGCTTGTACTTATTACACCACACTAACAATGATAACCGAGACACGATTTCTTCCTTTGTAATAAACACAAAAGAATGCGTTTTATAGTCGATAGTACGCTTCGTTACTCAACATTATTCTGTTGCTGAAAATATTTGGGCAAAACTGTAATAGTAAAACAATTCTACCACACACTGAAAGTAATGGCAGTAGCGACGTGTAGTGGCATTGCCTCCACGGGACAGGGAAAGCGTTGAAGCAACAGCATAACAGCTGCTCGTAACTTAAGTATAATGCTGTCAGTTGAGTTCACCAATATAGTATACGGCAGTGTGTTTGCTACTCCACTGATAGTGGTAGCCATGTAGCTGGGGATACCGCGTCAGAAAATACTATCATAAACAGCTTATCAGAGCCTGAAAATACTGCTACAGTTGTAAAGTTCTTTTATTGTCACACGACTGGTTTCGGACTCTTATACGCCCATCTTCAGGTGTCGTAACTTACTGCTGCGATCCCCGAGAGCCGCGGTTGACGTGTACGGGGCGCACCGCGCCTCGTACAGGTCCACCGCGGCGCTTGGGGATCCCAGCACTAAGTTACGACACCAGAAGATGGGCGTAAAAGAGCCCGAAACCAGTCGTGTGAGAATAAAAGAACTTTACAACTGTAGCAGTATTCCCAACGTCTGGTATAATGCTCAGTTCAGAATGTTCCTCCAATAGGATAGTTTGCATGAACAGCTTGTCACAAGTTGTTGGTTCTACTGTTCCTATGAACTTGTTAAAGATTCTTATGTACCCCACTATCACTTCTTGGAATAATATGTTCAAATTTACTTTTGAAATACATGGTTTCTGAAACTTCCTGAAAGTTCCTGGGAACTGTTCTCTCCACCGTCAAATGTTGTACTGACAATTTTTAGTTATCCCTTTTTGTATGTGTAAGGGTAACTGGAAAAAGAAAATAAATGCAGCAGTGTTAACCCTACCGGGTACAGCCACTTTTGACACTACCAAACAAAAATAAACTAATCCCTTTTCAGGTATTGCCATCTTATTTACGTCTAAAACTGATTCCCCCACCCCACCACCACCACCTAAGGAAAGTAAGATAGTTAAAATGGGGCAGCCATTCGAGGACTAATCCTTAAGGCCGATAGGAATTAGGGATAGGAGATCCCAGCAATCATGAAACACAGATTTTTTTTGTGTTCGTCTTATATCCTTTCGCTGGATTGTACTTGTTAGTGCACATTAACATGGAAGGTGATCACGGATGCGTCATGAAACATACGTCAACTATAAGGGGTGGGGGGGGGGGGGGAAGTTGTCAAGAGAGACGCTGTGGCGATATTCTGCGTTACGTCGGTAATGGGGCGACCGCGTGAGTGTAATGACCGCGATTGCAGCTTCACTCCAGAAGTCGACGACAGTAGGCGGACTTTTGTGAAAGAGATATTCTAACACTGTCCTCTAAATCTGATAAGGGTTCGTTATTTTGCTAGAGGGTCGTGTAAAGTCTGTGGCAACAACAGAAACTCTGGGTAACCATTGTTTGCAGGTCACGGAGGTAACACCCCATGATGGGTTGGATGACGAGACAAACGTCCCGTTTCTGCGGGCGTTGAACGTTGCTCCTCCGTGTCGTCAATTTGATACAGTGCATGGGGGCTTAATTATTTTTTATGCAAATATTTTCAAGTTTTGTAGCTGTATGTACGATTACGAAGTCTCGTAACCCATTGGCCCTGACTGGTATTAGTACGCAATCTGACTACATAGAATAACAACAAAGAATGAAAGAAAATTTCCGTTAACACAATTAATTAACTAAGTCCCCAGCAACTATGAAAGCTACGAAACAACAAGGCACAAGTGTAGCTGTTCTGTGCGTGGGAATGTGATTCAACGGTTCTTCCTCAAAAAGACAAGATATTTTAAATACCATTTACACTGAATTAATTAAATAAAACTGAAATACTATACTTGCAAATAGAAACCAGAATTACACTATAATACATGAACACAAACCAGATGCTTTGTTGACTGAACCTGTGACCAAGAGGCATTATTGTTTAAGACATTTGAAATAAAAATAAAAAAAAATTAATACCTTCATATATATTGACGAAACATATACTCTGATCATTACAACATCCGCAATCGAACAGCATCGGCTGTCTAGCCCATCAGAACAACTGCGTACAAGATGCTCAAAACTAGTCACGGCTACATCGGAACTCCTACTGCCCACTTCTCAATATGCACTCTCCACGACGACTTCTCGACAAGAACTCTCCACTACCACTTCTCAACAAACACTGCCAGTGGAGGCGGCTGAATAATACTCTCTGGCGCTGTGACTCAGTGTAGCCACCTTTCAACAGCAAGGTGACGACGTAGCCAGTCCTATATGATGAAGTTTTCAATTAGTCAAAAATTGATCATTGACAACGACATATCAGTGTGCAGACACGTTGGATGGCAAAAAGGGTGCGTGGACGCAACCTCAAACAGCTCACCAGTCAACGTCTGTGTGCTGTACCTCTGTGGGATTGCGAGAGGTGGACGATGTAAACAAAGGAAAAAATTCCTTCGGACAGGTAGGGTGAATGACCGGGAGATTGATCCGAACGTAGGTGAGTTCGACGAAATGAGTTATAACATGGTACCGCAACAGTAATGTATGTGCTATATCAGTCGGCGGTTGGAGTGATGCTGGTCGGAGAGTACGAAAGAGATTGAGTGTTAAAGATGGGGAGGGCCCCCACCTGTGCCTCAGCAAAGTATACACAAATAGAGTGGTGGCTGAAACACGCACGTTGACAGGTCCCAGGCCGCCTTTTTGAGGGAGCAGTGTTAAAGTTTAGTAGCGGACATGATAAGCGTCGCTGCTGACATGAAGTAACCGAAATGGCTCTGAGCACTATGCGGCTTAACTGCTGAGGTCATCAGTCGCCTAGAACTTAGAACTAATTAAACCTAACTAACGTAAGGACATCACACACATCCATGCCCGAGGCAGGATTCGAACCTGCGACCGTAGCGGTCCTCGGCTCCAGACTGTAGCGCCTAGAACCGCACGGCTACTCCGGCCGGCAGTAACCGAAAGTCGATTGAACGGAAGAATTTGGGTAACATGTACGAGTTTAGCGGCCACATATATGTTGACACAGGACACATGTTGAAGTTGGTAAGCTACGATGGACATGACAGCGAACAAGGTGCCGTGTGGACCGAAAAAGCCGGCGGTAAGCCAATGCAGCAGTGAGATGTGTGGAGCCCAAAACCTGTCCGTGGGTAACGAAGCGGGTCCGGCGCCAACTGAACTATTCATTCTAGTGTTTCTGCTCGTTTTCTTGCACAGGCACGGAAGGTGCTTCCTGTGAGGTACGATGTGCTGTTGTAATAATATGAAATTCGTACCACAGGCACACAGCATACTGTATTTAATCGATTTACAGGCTCGTTTCTGACGGTCAGTCGGGAATTTTTTCGATATTAATGTCAGTTGTAATATTTAACATCAATTAATTGTCGTATGTCGGTTTTGTTGACTTTTCTAAATCTAGTAACCCACAGATAATATTCAGTCCATGCTAGGTGTGTGTCGTAAATTATCTCTGTTCCGTCAGTATCTAACTTTGGAATATTCCATAATTAATCTGCTCACCATAAAATCAGTCAGTTTGGAATATCTTTCTTCATGAATGCTTTGGATTTTAAACGCTATCAGTGAAAGTTCTGTCCAGAATGCTATACCATTTCACATTAATACGTAACGCAGCGTAATTTATAACATCCGGTGTTACTGTTATTGTTGTGGGCATAAGCTTTGTGTCTGTGGAAACTATTCTCTCTACCTTACTACTGATAACTGTCACTCGAAAACTTATTTAGCAGTTCCTTTACATCTCTCCACTGCAGAAGAGATATACAGTGCTGGCCATTAAAATTGCTACACCAAAAAGAAATGCAGATGATAAACGGGTATTCATTGGACAAATAAATTATACTAGAACTGACATGTGATTACATTTCCACGCAATTTGGGTGCATAGCTCCTGAGTACCCAGAACAACCACCTCTGGCCGTAATAACGGCCTTGATACGCCTGGGCATTGAGTCAGACAGAGCTTGGATGGCGCGTAC
Organism: Schistocerca serialis cubense; assembly: GCF_023864345.2. Lineage (NCBI taxonomy): Eukaryota > Metazoa > Arthropoda > Insecta > Orthoptera > Acrididae > Schistocerca > Schistocerca serialis. The sequence continues at coordinate 250,714,410 of NC_064645.1, read as the reverse complement.
AGGTACAGCTGCCCATGCAGCTTCAACACGATAGCACAGTTCATCAAGAGTATTGAATGGCGTATTGTGCCCAGCCAGTTGCTTAGCCACCATTAAGCAGACGTTTACAGTTGGTGGGAGATCTGAAGAATGTGCTGGCCAGGGCAGCAGTCGAACATTTTCTGTATCAGGAAAGGACCTGCAACATGCGGTCGTGCATTATCCTGCTGAAATGTAGGGTTTCCCAGGGATCGAATGAAGGGTAGAGCCACGGGTTGTAACACATCTGAAATGTAACGTCCACTGTTCAAAGTGCCGTCAATGCGAACAAGAGATGACCGAGACGTGTAACCAATGGCACCCCATACCATCACGCCCGGTGATACGCCAGTATGGCGATGACGAATAAACGCTTCCAATGTGCGTTCACCGCGATTACGCCAAACACGGATGCGACCATCATGACGCTGTAAACAAAACCTGGATTCATCCGAAAAAATGACGTTTTGCCGTTCGTGCACCCAAGTTCGTCGTTGAGTACACCATAGCAGGGGCTCCTGTCTGTGATGCAGCGTCAAGGGTAACCGCAGCCATGGTCTCCGAGCTGATAGTCCATGCTGCTACAAATGTCGTCGAACTGTTCGTGCAGATGGTTGTTGTCTTGCAAACCCAGGGATCGAGACGTGGCTGCACTATCAGTTACAGCCATGCGGATAAGATGCCTGTCATCTCGACTGCTAGTGATACGATGTCGTTGGGATCAAGCACGGCGTTCCGTATTACTCTCCTGAACCCACCGATTCCATATTCTGTTAATAGTCATTGGATCTCGATCAACGAGAGCAGCAATGTCGCGATGCGATAAAACGCAATCGCGATAGGCTACAATCCGACATTTATCAAAGTCGGAAACGTGATGGTACGCATTTCTCCTCCTTACACGGGCCATCACAACAACGTTTCACCAGGCAACGCCGGTCAGCTGCTTTTTGTGTATGAGAAATCGGTTGGAAACTTTCCTCATGTCAGCACGTTGTAGGTGTCGTCACCCTCGCCAACCTTGTTTGATTGCTCTGAATAGCTAACCATTTGCATATAACAGCATCTTCTTCCTGTCGGTTAAATTCCGCGTCTGTAGCACGTCATCTTCGTGGTATAGCAATTTTAATGGCCAGTAGTGTACATTTCGTTTAGCTCTGTATAGATCTTCACTAAGTCACTTTCATTCAAACTGTCGTGAAATAAAGTCCACTACATCTCAGTCATGCAGTCTCAATAATCCAGAACCCTACTGTTTCGTTTCTAATCCTGAACTGCGTAATAAATGACTCTTCGACGTTAATAATATTCCATTGTGTATAAATACAACTTACCTTCTCAAATCAGTCACACCTCAAATCCAATTTGAAGCAGATTTCCAAAGGTCTTCAAAATCATTTACGTTTTTCTTTGAATAAACGTATTACAATAATAGTTACATATCAGTGGTCGAGGCCCCTGTCAAATGTGAGACTTACGTGAACAGATTGCACTTGCTCATGGCGAAATCTGAGGCCGAACTGGTTGCATATTTCATTTCATTAATATTTATAACGGTTAAATTCGTGACCGCGCGGTTAGAGGAGCCATGTCACTACTTGCACGGCCTCTCTCGTCGGAGGTTCGAGTCCTCCCTCGGACATTGGTGTGTGTGTTGTTCTTAGTCCAAGTTAGTTTAAGTTAGTTCAAGTAGTGTGTAAGTTTAGGGACCGATGTCCTCAGCAGTTTGGTCCCTTAGGAATTCACACACACATGAATTTTTTGTTAAGTTCATTTGTTTTCATTATTAATGACTGTCAGGCGAGACGCTTCGGGAGGTCTCTGGAAACCGACCGTCGCTTTAGCACCAATGTAGACGAGCAAGGAGGGCAGCTTGACGACGGGAAGACTGCTACTTCCACTGCTGCCATGGCCCACGCAGGAATCGTGAAGCAGAAAACACAACAAAAATCTTTCACAGTTGTGTGTAGTGTGTTGTGGTCTTCAGTCCTGAGACTGGTTTGTTGCAGCTCTCCATGCTACTCTATCCTATGCAAGCCTCTTCATCTCCCAGTACCTACTGCAGCCTACATCCTTCTGAATCTGCTTAGTGCATTCATCTCTTGGTCTCACTCTACGATTTTTACCCTCCACGCTGCCCTCCAGTACTAAATTGGTGACACCTTGATGCCTCAGAACATGTGCTACCAACCGATCCCTTCTTCTAGTCAAGTTGTGCCACAAACTCCTCTTCTCCCCAATTCTGTTCAATACCTCCTCATTAGTTATGTGATCTACCCATCTAATCTTCAGCATTTTTCTGTAGCACCACATTTCGAAAGCTTCTATTCTCTTCTTGTCTAAACTATTTATCGTCCATGTTTCACTTCCATACATGGCTACACTCCATACAAATACTTACAGAAACGACTTCCTGACACTTAAATCTATACTCGATGTTAACAAATTTCTCTTCTTCAGAAACGCTTTCCTTGTCATTGCCAGTCTACATTTTATGTCCTCTGTACTTCGACCATCATAAGTTATTTTGCTTCCCAAATAGCAAAACTCCTTTACTACTTTAAGTGTCTCGTTTTCTAATCTAATTCCCGCAGCGTCACCCGACTTAATTCGTCTACATTCCATTATCCTCGTTTTGCTTTTGTTGACCTTCATCTTATACCCTCCTTTCAAGACACTATCCATTCCGTTCAACTGCTCTTCCAAGTCCTTTGCTGTCTCTGACAGAATTACAGTGTCATCGGCGAACCTCAAGGTTTTTATGTCTTCTCCGTGGATGTTAACACCTACTCCGAACTTTTCTTTCGTTTCCTTTACTGCTTGCTCAATATACAGATTGAATAACATCGGGGAGAGGCTACAACCCTGTCTCACTCCCTTCCCAACCACTGCTTCCGTTTACAGTAAAGCTGCAGGCCCTCGGGAAAGATTACGGCTGTACTTTCCCCTTGCTTATCACATTAAGAAACATAATATACAAGACGTTTTCATTTTCATTTTCAACATCATTACAAAACTCACGACTACTTGCAGTCCATGTATTACGTGGCGGAGACTGCTCAATGTTACAGGCTACTGATCACTGTATCATCGCACAAAGCATGAACCATGACAGTTCCTCATAGCTCTACTTCCACCAGTATCTCAACTCCATCATTTCAAACATTAGGTGTGAGTCCTTGTACAGCACTTAATTTTAATCTGCCAGAATGTTTAATATCGGCGTATAGTCTACCGAAAACTTTGTTTATATTCTACTAATCGTTCTTTACCAGGCTCCAATTTTGGTTTATCATAGAAAACAACTGAGTAGATTCCGGAAGAGAAATTAGTGTATAGGAAACGAAACTTTAGAAAGAAACATACTATCAACGCAAAGAATCTTTGTTCATGACAGGCAGTTATCAATCGTTTTATTCATCAAATATGTTAAACTAAATTATTAATTACGAGATGCCAGTATTAAACATATCACAAAACAAAAATGCACAGTATATCCTTTCATGCTTTGTACCTAACATGGCACATCTGCTTAAAATTTCATTACGTAGAACTGGTATTTACCCTTAAGGAGTGATAATTATAGCTTGACTAAAGAAATACAAAACTTAGGATGGACTGACTGTGTCAATTTTTTCTTTACGATTAGATTTTATTTGGTCCATTACAATAGATAAAAATATTAATATTCACTTTGTCACTGTAATAAGTATCACAGCTGTTTGCTATTATCACTTGACGAAGGGTGAATCCGATCAGTCGTTAAGCGGAAACAAATTATTATTTTTGACAATATCTTACAGCGCCAACGAAACAATGGTAGGCACAATGTTGGCAGCAACGTTTCAAATACAAAATGTTTGCTGTCGTTTTTGCTTTCCCCCTTATCTCAGACACGCTGTGCTATTGTCCTTGTCATTTCTGCACCACGACGTACCCGATACACAAAACACTGATAAGTTTTCGTAGTTGCAGCTGGTGTAGGTTGTTACCACTATGTGACGTATTTGGACTTTATTCTCAGTCGGTACAATATCTTTCCGCTCTTCGAACTTTTGTGAGGTTGACGATATCACGTCTCGCGAAATACTGTGCCGGAAACAATCGAGCATTTTAGTCGTAAAACTTGCACTGCTTCGTGAAAGCACACAATGTAATATCCGGAATAGCACCAGAAAGAACGCAGAAGAACGTTGAGAGCCGTACACTATCAAAAACAGTTGTAAAAAAAAGGAAAATGTGCTGGTGTGTGAAGGATAACGGCTACAGTTCGCTGACGGCACGAAATATTCTCGGCGACTGAAGGCTTTAAACCGTTAGATATAAAACGGGACACTGTTTTATACTAAAGAACTGTGCATAGTAAATAGGAACCGTTCAGAATAAGCAACAAACTAAAACAATTACAGTGAATAATCCCTCGAAAGCAGCATAAATGAAAAATAAAAGCTAGGAAACAGAGATTTTCCCAAACAATACGAAGTTTTATAATATCAGTTCCAACGTTAATACTTAAAGTTATCTTTATGTCAATGGCATAATATGACATATTTTATCAAAACATACACACACACATATACAGACACACACATAACGGCTACAGGATAAAATAAACAACTTACATCCAGTAATCAAATGAAAAATAAAAGCTAGGAAACAGAGATTTTCCCAAACAATACGAAGTTTTATAATATCAGTTCCAACGTTAATACTTAAAGTTATGTTTATGTCAATGGCATAATATGACATATTTTATCAAAACATACACACACACATATACAGACACACACATAACGGCTACAGGATAAAATAAACAACTTACATCCAGTAATCCATTACATATTCGGATCGGAAACAGACAACAAACTGAATCTTGTGGAACCCCTCTTTTAAAAAACAAGAATGATTTCGCATTATAAAGGAAACGTACAGCCACTATTCGCAATCAGTCAAAGCACTCAGTGCTGCACAAACAAGCAAGGTTCAGATTCATTTCCGCAGGCTGCACAGAACACCCACATACACACAGAACTAAACAGAGGAGCGAAACACAATAAAGCAGTCTGTAGAATAGAACGATTAAGGTATCGACATCATAGAGAAAACATACCATAATATACGCAAACGGAAAAGGAATGAACATGCCACTTTCATGAAACACCTCGCTCAACATCACAGAAGTACTACATGCAAGACAACAAGGCAAGGATCCATACGCAGTGACAGATACCCAATAATGGATACTCGCGTACAAGAACTAATTAGTCCATATTTTAAGGAAACAGGGACTTTGAAAGGTATGTGCTGAGATTCGATCAGGATAGAGCCAGTGAAAAATGTAGATAGTTCCCAACCGCAAGGTTGGACGAGTAGTACATCTTCGAGTAGTAAGATCTTTGAGAGCTAACAGAGCTAGGTGCACGCGGTAAAAGTTTGAGAAGTGGTGAGGAGATGCGCACAGACAGCAGACATGTTTCGAGTCGGAGCTAGATGCCTGCAGGAGGCAGCCGGGTCGTGACAGCATCAAAGTAAGAATTGGCGCTACGCACATAATAAGCTATATATTGAGCGAAACTCGGCACATACCTGGGGAAATTAGAAAGAATAATTAATAAAATAGGTTTTCCTTGGTTAAATAATGTCTAAAAGCTAGATAGTAATCCCATTGTTGATGCAATAAGCGTTTTGTGAAACTTTCTCGTAAATCCATATTACAGAAGTTTTTTTTAGTTTTTCACATGTGCCTTAAAAGTTTGAACAGTAAATATTTTTTAGATAAAATTAGAGTTTCATTTCACACCTTACTCGTGCTCTGCATCCTGTGCTTGCATTGAACCAAAAGGTACATTAAAGTAAAGTTCCCATGAGTAAAGCTAATAATTTCATTTATCAGAGTAAAATAATCTATATGCCATTGCACAGTTGGCAAATTATTCAGATCAGGACAGAATTTTTATTAAATAACAAACAGGGCCAAAATGAGTAAAGTTATCTAGAATGAAAATTTTATGCCATTGCACTACGGCTGAGTTGAATATATGTTTTATTATCGGCTAAACGGGAAGGAGTGCATGAGCTAAGTCCACAGACGGAGTCAGATGCAGGTTGGTGACTCATTTATTTTTACCACTAAACTTTCATGCAGTCAGATGCGTATTTTGAGTATTAATTTTCCAACAATATTTTCATGCAGTCAAATAAAGTCCAGTTCAGTTAAATACGCAGTCAGATGCAAGTTTTATTAAAGACTAAAGCAGTCACATGCAGTTCAGTCTAGTTTAAATAGAGAAGTTTTATTAACAACACTTTCAACTTCTAACAGCATTCAGATAACACAAATAATTCGGCCACAGGAAACACCCAGAAACAATTTCAACAACTGAAATGTAACCCTCGCCTGTCAGTAAGCACGTCTATAGGGAAGACAAGCAGAAACTATAAAACGAGATATTATCGGAACACATGGAAAGTAGTAGCTCTCCTAGCACATTTACTGAATGCTTAATTACCCACAGCAAGTACTCAACAACTAATGAAGAAACAGATTTAGTAATAGTAAAATACAGGAACAGCCTATGATGGAAACTTCAATCGTAAGAAGCTTCCACATAAAGACGGCATAAGCTGAAGGAAAGGGATTATAAACACCTACACTACGCACACACTGTTTAACGTATTAAAGATGTTAGAAAAAATACGGCACGAACAGATAAAGTCTCTCTCTCTCTCTCTCTCTCTCTCTCTCTCTCTCTCTCTCTGTCACACACACACACACACACACACACACAGGGGGAGAGAGAGTGAGAAAGTTTAAACGTGTGGCGCCAGACTGATACGATTAAACGCATATCAGCAACTTTAACATTGCATTTGTGAAACGCAAAAATGCAAATTGCGAGGAGAACGGATACTTCAAACATAATTAAGTCACCTGAAAACATAGTCGCTAAATATTTGTCTACTCGACAGCTAACACACAGCAAAGTCGTGTGATTCAAGACGAAAAACTATCAATATATTAATGTATACCTCGTCTTACAAATACCAGCAATGTCGAAAACATTGTAGTAACCATAACACAAATAAAATGTTTGACTTAATTCCTTGGCATGATTAATTTTTAAAGGATGTTTGCGTTTTACAGGGCTGAATAAGAGTACTCATAAATGATGGCCAAAAGGTCGTGAAAAATATTTCAGCACGTACAAACAACCGGATCTCCCAGGAAAATATATTGTTTTAACGACGTTACTGAGATTCGCCATATTTGAAAAGGATGGAATGAAAAGCCATTGACACAATCGACATTGTGTGGACAATAAAATGAGAATGAAAGGCAGAGTCCGTAATCTCTATATTAGACTGGCTTAAGAATTGTCTATTGTCTGTCATATCATGGTGGACTATTTAACGAAACAAAATTATGTGACGGGAAACTAATTCAGGCTGGGTTTGAGGTAAGACGTCGAGGAAGGCCTTATTTAATTTGTGCTTTAGTAGCGACGAGGGGAAGCTAACAGCAATGGCTAGACGTAGCTTTGTAGTCACAGGGAATTACTTGACCAGTACATAAGAGCTTTTGTGCACAACGGAAAGCGCCCCAGTATGACAAAGGCTCGGAAATTCCCTATGCAATACTAACTTGCTTTTCGCGGTTACAGTCGCGCGTCGGAACTGAATGAATGAAAAGACAGTAATTACAGTACTTTGTCTTTACTTTCTAATTTTAATAGAACAAAGTCCGAAACGTGAAGCGTGACAATTCAGGCTGAAGATGTAGCATAAACCTTTGATATTACTAAATATGAAAAGTAATAAGATATGGACTTGTTTGGTTTTTTCCCCCTCTGACTCTTTGGTGACATTAATATCTAGATTTTGTGACTCCTGTCGTCGGTCCTTGGTAATTATAAGATATTTCAAAGCAGTTTTCAGTAAGTAATGGGTCTGTTGATGAAGCTAGTATTATTATTGATGCATATCTAAACCTAGATGTATTGTTCTGAGTATCTATTAGGGAGATTTTCTGATCTTTGTATGACTTGTTAAATTATGCTGATACATTAGATCATCGATTTAAATTATAATGGAATTGAAAGGCCGGAAGGCAGAGATCACTGGAACAAAATTATGAATGTAGTAAAAAATCACGATTTTTCGAGCTAAAGAAGAGTTGTGGGGGATGAAATGGGCATACGTAGTGCATTTAGGAAAAGGCATCATAAGCTTGGTGATTTACGCACGAAATGAGAACTTCCACTAAAATTAGAAGAAGAGCCAGAGCGAATGCCATTTCTGAGTGGAAGGCTCATTTGGAAGATTTTCTTACTGTGGGTAGGGAAGAGTTCGAGAAGAGCAGAATCAAGTGGAGATTTATTCAATGGAAGAGGTGGCTAAAAGTGCAGTTTATCAGGCCCTTCAAAAAATCGAATAATGGAAAGCCAGGCGGTCTTGGAGGTATCGTAGTAGAATTACTGAAGTACGGAAGTCCTAAGGTAGTAGTAGCAGCAGTAGCATCAGTAATTATTTTTAATAAAGTGGTTCAAGGAGATGAAATACCCCAATAAGATAACGTACATTACCTTTATATGTACGAAAGGAAGCATGAGGGATCCGACTTTTACGGGAAAATAAGTGTAATGACTTCAGTGAACCGCCCTTTCAGTAGTATAGTAAAAACAGATTGGAAAAGAGTGCGTATGTCGTTTTATGGCAGGAGCAGTTTTACTGCTGGGTAAAGCTGTGTTGATAACATATTTTGTAGCCCTAATTGGATTACAAAAAAATAATATCTCCATTTGGCGTTTGTTTATTTCGAAAATATCATTCTGTACCAAAGGTGTTACTATGCGCCAAAACGAGAATAATCAAGGGAGGTACACAATAATACAAGGTGACGACATGAGTAGAGACGCTCCCGCTCGTTCAACAACCATACAATCAAGGAGATCATGAAAACCTGTTAATGAAAGACAGTCAGATTTAATACTCTCTCCCAAACCTCTTTTCCAAGGAGAGAGCCACCGAGTGATCGTCTAAAGCACAGTGGTGTCTCCTGTCTCCATTTAGTTGCTCAATATTCCACACAGTACACACACAAGACATTCTGGTCGTTTCTCTCGAATAACATGCAAAACTTATTTAGTCGTCAATAAACTTACTACTCGTACCATACCACTGAGAAATAGAATGAATCTATGATTTCCAACTGATGCCACAAATATCTCAAAAAATTACACCCAATAGAAGACACCAGACAGACAAACTGTAAGTAGCAAATTTTTCACCTGCTTCGCCTACGAAACACACACGACACATGTGGGCCTACTCCCCTATCACGCATCACTGTGGTACCACTCGCTATGGAGCAAAAAACGATTCCGGTACAAGTGATACATGACTGACCAGGAATACACAAGCAAACCAAACTCACAGCAAAACCACTGTGACAAAAGTTTGTCGTAGCCTCTCGCAGGAAATAAACCCTAACCTGTTGCCGTCAGAACATGACAATAACCAGCCAGTACTTCCAGTAAATTAGTAAATCATGTGCCAGCCGAGGAAACAGTTCAAAAACACTCCCACGTCCAGGAGCATAGCGAAAAGTCTGTGCAAGTTTCGCTGTACCTGACTGAAGTCACTACGCGAATGGCGCAGTCACTCTTATGGAAATTCAATACAGTACTTCAGTCAAATTGTGTTACTCAGTTCTACGTGTTCAGATGACACAACCAAGCATCTGGAATAGGACTAAACCACCAGAAGTTCCGCATGCATGGCGAACGTAAATCACCCTGGAAACCTCACAGAGCAATACAAAACAATCTACCAAGACGTGGTGCCCACACACATGCCGGGAACACACACGCTCACTGACGCAAACCATGAGACTGAATAATATTAATAGTAAATCCGCCAAGTAGTTCGCACACAAAACAAACACCTATACCTAACTAGTAACAACGCGTCATTGCTAAACCACTCACAATGCGTTTCAGAACAAGTGGTAAATGACTGATTAGGAACACCAACACACATGAAACTTTTTGCATCCCGCCTGGAAGGTGGCGCGTCGGTCTGCTCCTGAAAACTGAAAGGTCGGCCGAATGAAGGAAGCGAGTAGGAGCGCGTGAGGTAAAACACGTCGGTACTGCAAGAAAGTAAAAGTGGTTTACTGGTGCATGAATATATACAGGGCATACATAACTTTTTAATGATGAGCAAGCCTTCAGCCCGTTGTAAGTAGATCAAAATATATGAAGCGAAGCGTCTGTTCTTGATCAAATAGGCAGAATCTGGAGCGGAGCTCGTAGATCTGCACAGCGCCTGCTAGAGGGCGCTATCGTCGGTGTCGGTCGTAGTGGCAGCTTAAGTATTTGCACCTACGCCGTGGCATCGTGGCTTTCGACATCACAAAACTCACCGCGAAACCGCAAAGATGTAGCCCTGCATGTCCCTACAGGAAACAAACTCTGATCATAGTTATTAACAAACAAGGAGTTTATAAGATGCCTTCAGCGTTTAACGAGTTCGTAACCACAAACGAACAATTGAGAAAAGCTCTTGGAGCACTACAGTTACTTAGCTACTTAGAAGAACACTGAACTGTACGAGATTACACTCTACTGCCTGTGACGGAGCGATGCAAAGCCTGTGACAACATATACAGCGTGGTCCATTGATAGTGACCCGGCCAAATATCTCACGAAATAAGCATCAACCGAAAAAACTGCAAAGAACGAAACTCGTCTAACTTGAAGGTGAAAACCAGATGGGCCTATGGTTGGCCCGCTAGATGGCGATACCATAGGTCAAACGGATATCAACTGCGTTTTTTTAAATAGGAACCCCCATTTTTTATTACATATTCGTGTACTGCGTAAATAAATATGAATGTTTTAGTTGGACCACTTTTTCCGCTTTGTGATAGATGGCGCTGTAATGGTCACAATCGTGTAAGTACGTGCTATCACGTAACATTCCGCCAGTGCGGACGGTATTTGTTCCGAGATACATTACCCGTGTTAAAATTTGGAGCATTTATTGCATTAATGTGGTATTTACAGGTATTCACGCTGTAACAGAATGCGTTCTCAGAAATGGTAAGTTCACAAAGGTACATGTATCACATTGGAACAGTCGAAATAAATTGTTCAAACTTACCTACGTTCTCTAATTTAATTTAAAGAACCTACCTGTTACCAGCTGTTTGTGTAACATTGTGGGCCATATGTTTGTGACTATTACAGCGCCCTCTATCACAAAGTGAAAAAAGTGGTCGAACAAAAACATTCATATTTATTTACGCACTACACGAATATGTAATAAAACATGGGGGTTCCTATTTAAAAAGACGCGGCTGACATCCGTTTGACCTATGGCAGCGCCATCTAGCGGGCCAACCATAGCGCAATCTGGTTTCCCCCTTCAATCTACACAAGTTTCGTTCTTTGCAGTTTTTTTGTTTGACGCTTATTTTTTGAGTTATTTGGCCCGGTCACGATCAATGGACCACCGTGTATATACATGATTTCATTCCTCGGCGATACAACGAGGAGAAACCCAACCACTAGAAACGGCGCATGCTGATAGCTAGTTCCGTCACGTCACGTCCCGAAAGAGAAGACTACCTTCCTGGCCTCTGCAAGCACCAAGTCGCGAAGACGGCCGTCAGAGAGCGTCAATTTGACACAGGGCGCCGCGTAGAGCTGGATTTTTAAATCCATGCAGCACAGTAACTCTGATGAGCTTAGATGTGAACAGTGTTTGCAACGTTCATTCAGGGCGCAAACATACCACACTGACGAGTATGTAATCATGTTGAGCTGCTTAAGCATTTTCAATTTGGTCGGTCGCATTGTGGGCCTACGGGATGTTTTATACGTGCATCGATGGAATGCTGTACAGTGTATTGGATTTTCGGTCGCTACTTTCAGCGGTGGTCTGTCAGTCTGTAGACAGGGATCCGAATGTCTGGGTAGTAGAGGGCATATGAAGGTCAACAATTTTTGTGAACAGCGGTGGCCTGCCGAACATCATTCAGAACACATGTTTCAATTGTTGAGCCAGCAGCGACCATTGGGAACCCTCTGCCTGCAGCAGAATTAAGATCATGTTTCTCTCACCAGCCGGCCAGAGTGGCCGTGCGGTTCTAGGCGCTACCGTCCGGAACCGAGCGTCCGCTGCGATCGCAGGTTCGAATCCTGCCTCGGGCATGGATGTGTGTCACGTCCTTAGGTTGGTTAGGTTTAATTAGTTCTAAGTTCTAGGCGACTGAAGACCTCAGAATTTAAGTCGCATAGTGCTCAGAGCCATTTCAACCATTTCTCTCACCAGGCTACTGATACCACGTCATCTCCATGCATAGCTATTCTAGTATTGTGAAAGGGTGTACTAGAGATGGAACAACGTTCTGTTGTTTCAGTAATGGTAGTAGGTCCTATCTGTATTCGACTGATGAATGTACATTTATATCGAACCGACCTGGTGAGTAGCCAATTCCAGAGTGCATTCGTACATGATACCAGGTCCCATTTCAGGCTTTATGGTATGGAGGACCCTTAGTTAAGACTCGGGTCACATTTAGTGTTTCTGCAGGGTAAAGTAACCAGTGCCTGCAACATCATTAAGGCTGTTATCATGTGGTACTACCATTTATTCGACAGGAAGCGTAAGTGCTTTTTCAACAGGACAATGGATGACCAAGTAATGGCTGCCGCGACGCAGCGTGCTCTTTATGATGTACAACAATTGCCCTAGAGGACAGCAACACCACCAGATCTCTCGTCATTTGTACTCATATGGAACATGATAAATTTTATGTGTTCCCTGGGACCTGCAAAAACCATTGCCAAATTGTAACAAAAGGTACAAGAAACTGGGGACCATCTATTGCAGGATGCCATTCCTTACCTTTATGAGTGTGAGTCAATAATGACTCTTCCACTTCTCAGAGAAGATAGATTAAGAAATTTCAAACCTACATTTATAGCATTTGTAGACGTAGAGAAAACTTTTGACAATGTTCACTGGAATGTTCTCCTTCATTCTAAAGTTGGCAGGGGTAGAACACAGGGAGCAAAGAGCTATTTACTATTTGCACAGAAACCAGATTGCAGTTATAAGAGGCGAGGGGCATGAAATCAAAGCTATGGTTGAGAAGGGCGTGAGACACGGTTTAGCCTACCCCCAATGTTATTCCATCTGTATACTGAGCAAGCAGTAAAGGAAACAAAAGAAAAATTTGGAGAAGGAATTAAATTCCATAGAGGAGAAATGAAAACTTCGAGGTTTGCCCACGATATTGCAATTTTTGCAGAGATGGCAAAGGACTTGGAAGAGCGGTTGAACGGAATGGACAGTATGTTGAAAGGAGCATATAAGATGAACATCAAAAACGTTTAACAGGGATAATGGAAAGTAGTCGAATTAAATAAGGTACTGCCAAGGGAATTAGATTAGGAAATGAGACACTTAAGCTAGTAAATCAGTTGTTCTATTTGGAAAGCAAAGCAACTTATGACGATCGAAGTAAGGTGGATATAAAACGCGGACTGGCAATGGCAAGAAAACCGTTTCGAAGAAGAGGAATTTGTTAACATTGAGTAGAGATTGAAGTGTCAGGAAGACCTTTCTGAAAGTATTTGTGTAGAGTGCAGCCATATATGGAAGTGAAACATGGATGATAAATAGTTTAGACGAGAAGAGAATAGAAGCTTTTGATATGTGGTGCTACAGAAGAATGCTGAAGATTAGATGGGTAGGTACTGAATAGAATTGGTTAGAAAATAAATTTGTGGCTAAACCCTACCAAAAGGATCGGTTGATAGCACACATTCTGAGACATCAAGGGATCACCAGATTAGCACTGGAGGGAGTGTGTGGGGTAAAAATCATAGACGGAGACCAAAAGTTGAATACAATAAACATATTCAGAGGGATGTTGCAGTTGTTGCAATAGTTAGTAGGACATGAGGATTGCACAGGGTATGGTAGCATGAAGAGCTGCATCAAACCAATCTTCAGGCTGAAGACCACAACAACAACAACAACAACAACAACAGCATGAATGTTTTCATGCAAGAATACATGCCTATATTCCCGCTAGATATGGGTACACTGTGTTTTGATGCGACTATTTGGTCACCATTAATGTCACATGTGTGTCTCACAGTTGGGGTACACTAATTCCATCTGAGGGGGTACGGGGTGGCGGCAGGCAGGGCATCCGGCCACCCCTTCTATTAACCTTGCCAAATCCGATTAACCATGCCGACCTTCCATCATTGTGGGAGAAAGGCACAAGCAAAAGAATGTCACATGTGTGTCTCACTTGGTCTGAATTAGTTATCATATACATCTACAATGATGAAGTACCTGTCAGCTCAGTTACCACTAAAATGACCTTGCCTTTGAGGGAACTGTATTTTCTTGGGGAGTGTATCTACAGGATACAGGGAAGACACAATCCCAGAACTCAACAGACACAAGAAGTCTGCAAGCTATAAAAGAAATAAAACATTTGTTGCTACTTTCTCCAGATGGCACATCTACTACAGAAGTTGTAAGAAGGAGGGTTAATGAAAGTGGTAGTAATCAAAAACCTATATTATTTATTCGTGGGAATGCTATGCCTGGTGCACCAATTATTAATGGTACAAGTCAATTACCAAATCCACCAATTATAATAGGCTGCCGGTCGATTTCATTTTGGGATGTGATTTTATCGGTAAAGCAGGTCTTGTCTTGGATTATACGGAGTACACCTTTTTCTTTAAGTTCGCTTCTGGTCAAAAAATTTGGTTCTGTGAGTGTACTAAACGTAAAGTGCATCTAGATGAGGGAATGCTGGCTGTTGATGCTAAGGTTAGTGAGTTTGGTCTCTCCCATCTGTCTTCCCAGCAGGCCTCTGAACTAGGGGGTTTGTTGGTGAGGTTCCCAGAGTTTCTCTGTGTTAGACTGGGTGTTACTAATGTTCCTGACTACCATATTCGTCTGTCTGACCATATTCCCGTCAGGCAGTCCCCATATCGTATTTCACCGCCTAAGATGTAGATACTAAGGGGAAAGATATCCAAAATGCTTGAGCAGGTTGTTATTAGGCCTTCTACATCCGTTTACGCTTCCCCTATATTCCTCGCCCCTAAGGATCAGGGGCGGGCCTTTCGGCCTGTTGTTGGCTGCCGTCACCTAAATAAGAAGGTTGTCCTCGAATCGGTTCCTTTACCTGATCTTCATAACTCTTTTACTTGGTTTGCTGGGGCTAATTGGTTTACTGTACTCGACGTGAATCAAGCCTATTATCAGATTCCCTTAGCCGACGAATGTAAACATGTTAAGATATTTTGTACTGATTGGAATCTGTTTGAGTTCAATAGGGTTTATCTACTGGCGCAGCCGTCCTTAATTGTTTGCCGGATAATATTCTTGGAGACTTGAAATTAGTCTGCGTTTACAGTTACCTGGACGATCTGGTAATTTATAGTCGTTTGTTTCAAGAGCATGATGTTAGCACCTCGACCAATCCCATTTCTGCACTTGTAGATCCCTGGGGTGTGTTGATCCCTATGGTGGGTGATGAAGGAGCTCTCCTTCACATCTGTGAAAATGGCACTCGGCTCCCGCACACTTAGATTACTACAGTAAATGAACAGCCTTAAGGACCACTCTTTTAGTTAGTCAACTAGTATACAGGTGCGTGCCCTGGGTAAGTGGCACAGCCTGGTGTCAGTACACGTGTCTTCATATAGGTGTAGTGGTGGTGGACATCGTTTAAGTGATTATGCACGCCACTGGCAGTGAGGTAGCTGACTAGGCACTGACTAATGCAGGCGACCAGCTCGGGCCGGCGCTGCATTCCTGCACACCAGAGTGACTGTGTTAGGCACAGTAGGTGGTGTGTAGGAGAGGACTGCAGCATGGTGGTGGGGCGGCATACCGACTCTCACTCCCTCAGCATACGAGTGGCAGGCTGATGATGGCTGTATATGACCAGCGGTTTCTGTAGGGGTCGACCAGCATGGCGGCCATCTGTTTATGGCCCCCACCTCGATCCAAACTGATGGCTCGGCCGGCATGCATAAATAACACCAGTGAGAATAAGTCATGGACTCCCTTCAACAGTCTGTATCATCTGGCACCACTCTTCAGAGGGACCGATGCCCATAGAAGTCTGGTCCCATTAATCCCCCAAACCAACCAACCACTCATCAGAGAGTGGCAGCAACCCAGCTAGGAAATTATAGTCCCATGCATGGACTGTCAACACCACAAAATAAACAGTTGCATCTGATGCGGTGCAATGTATGGGAAGCATGAACTATTGGTTAATTGCGTCACATTGTGTACAGCAACGAATCTCGGTTTTTCATTACCATACATGAGAACTTTTGGACAGTATGGGGTGAGATCTTATTCTTCGAATGTTAGTCCTGGGGTCTCAGTGTGGGGAGCGTTTATGCATGATTTGGGACCTTGGGTGGTAATGACTTAGGGAACTCTAACAGGACAACGGTACATCATGGACATGTCATGCAGTTATGCCGTTTTCCATCAGACAGAGCTCGTCCAGACATGGCAGTTGTCTCTATCAACTTTATACGTGACATTGAGGCTCTAGTGTGGTCAGCAAGTTCCTCAGATCTGTCTCTGATGGAACATTGGTGGGATCAGCTCGGGATTCAACTCTGTCTACATCCTAGTATTCAGGATATTAACGTCCAATTAGAACAGTTCTCGGCCAGCCCACCTCAGGATAGAAAGCATGGCTGTATTACACCTTTTCCAACAGAATTAACGCACGCATCTAAAAGAGAACGTGAGTAAAGTCATATGTGTACAATTAGTGGGCTTAAACTGGAAAATTCTTTGTAAATATTACTCAGTTGTGTAATTACTGATATATCATCACTTACCTCTCAGCCTGTGAATTTTGCGTTCTCTGTCCCATATTGGCGCTTCTCTTTTTTGCGAGACAGTGGAGTTGTGTCGTACTTTACAAACCTATAATACCACTGTGATGACATAACGTAAATACATATCGACACAGTGGAGAGCCGTAGTGAGTCAGACAGCCGACAAGGGCCAGTACATGGAAATGGGAGTCCATTTCTGAAACGTTTTCAACATGTTACCAACAAGAAAAAGAATAAAACAAGAAACAGCACTGTGTTAACACATGCAAAATTGGTGTTCCTGTTACATAATATGATGAAGGAGACTTCTAGTGTCAGACCACAGCACCGTAGTACATACTGTTCCACTGCATGGGTGGATATTGTTCCATTGAACTGTGTTTTAATCAAGTCATTATAAGATTTTTAAAATTTTTGAAAACATAATCAGCGATCTTAAAAGTAATTAAAATTAAAATTTGAAACAGTCTCGATCGCAATCTTGTAAAATTATGTTTTTATTGGAGAGAGTGACCGGTTTCGACTCTATGAAAGAGTCACCTTCAGACTCAGAGCGGTAGATGGACACTGCTAGATGAGTTCCATCAACCCTCGATGATCGTGTAACTGCTGAGAGCAGAGCAGTTACACGAGCATCGAGGGTTGATGGAACTCATCTAGCAGTGTCCATCCACCGCTCTGAGTCTGAAGATGACTCTTTCATAGAGTCGAAACCGGTCACTCTCTCCAATAAAAAACTATTTTAACAAGGTTGCGATCAAGACTGTTTTAAAATTTAGACCAGCATCGAGGGTTGGCGGAATTCATCTAGCTTTGTGCACAAAAAGGACATGACAGGTGCAGAACTTCATACGAACATTTTTGTTAAATAATACAGTGGTGGAAATACATGAATTTCTCATATTTTTTAACATGGATGTGATAGTTACATTGTGATTGGCTGTCTTTTTATTTTTATAGTTGCTAAAATTCTATGGCGTGAAAGGCTGTTTTGCTTTAATGGCGAGTAAAATCAATCTCATTGAAGGATTGTAAAGGGAAGGCGCTGCGGAGATGGAGAGGTGGAGGAGAGGAGCATGATGACGTCACTGAAAGGAGGCACGGCATATCACATAATGACGTCACGGAAATGAAGGGCGTAGTCTATGACATCATTCATGGGGCGCACTTGGCGGGCATGCCTTGACGTTCACCAAATTGTTGAATGTTGAATGTGCCTAGAGACGCGATAGCCATGCTGGTTACAGATGAATGACCGTGATGGTTGGTAGAAAAGACACATTTCTATACTTTAAAATAAGGTTTTTCGGGTATTTCCATTCAAGGTGGATTGCTTCCCATTGCAAGTTATAATAAAATTATATAAAGTTTCTGGTATGATTAAATTCGGTCATCGATGAAGCTTGGTAGTGACCCTAAGAATAACGAAGTACACTGCAGGAATATCACAACGCTTTCTGAGGACTTCCCAGATCTGTCAGTTTCATTGTAAATGCAGTACATCAGTACATACTGATTGCAGAAGAGAATCTCAGATCAATATCTCAAATAGTTCTGTTGTGCCAGGTATGGATCTGTATTGAAAATCCATATTCATACGAGTCATAGCAATGCTTGCGATGTCTGTGGAAAGCTGCCCATAACGAAGGTGCAGAATACTGCTTTGGCGTACGTTATCGCTTCCTCACTCGCATAGGTTTAAAGAATATTGAGTGAACGAGTCGCATGAGTAACTTTTCGTCCCACTGCGTCCCGTAGATGGTCAGCTGAAAAGCCGTCTGGAGATCATGTTGGCCAGTGTTTGGGCGAGCGTTTTACTGTGACAATCTCACGCTTATTGAATAACCAGTAACGATTCTTGCCGCTCGTTTTGAGTCTTTTATATCCCTCCCAGTATCCCAGACGTGAAACCGGTTATGACTTCCTGTAGAAGTATATTACAGCCAATGCGGATTGTTTGATTCAAACAGTTGAAATTTGTGTGAGGTTTCCCCCAATTTAAAATAACTTATTCAAGAATTGGTCAGACATTACTTTTGAAAGTGACCTTTCCTTTTGCGTGAATTGCACTTGCTTAAGGTTCTTCGAAGAGTCTTGCTTTATTTATGTGATCTATTCATGTCATTGTTAGTAGCCATAGGATACAATGGCACAGTGGTGTTGGTTGACTGAACACAGAAAAGTACGGTACACATACAGAACATCATTTATCCCATTATGTTGCCATTCCTACCACCTGAGAAGTGTACACTGCAAGCGGGATAAAGTCCCTATATACAATTTTGACAGCACTCAGGGATCACTTCTAGATTTCCCAAAGTATCAAAGGCAAAAGTGATATGCTAATGTGCCAATATTTCGGGTAGTTTCCCATTTCAGGGTAGCTGAATATATCCCCTGTTTGGTGCTGCACTCCGTAGCTTGGTCCAACAACCTGTAGCGAAGGCCATTCTGTTACCCCGTTGTGAGTCTGGCGCCCATCCAGATAACGTTTAGTTCTCCACTGCTGTTTTCTTGCATCGTGTTGAAGACAAACATTTTCTACAGAGTTCAGTTGGAAGCCCTTCTACAACGCCTGTGAGGCGCACTTTCAAAGTATTTAATATGAGACAGTAATCTGAAGCGTACTATTTCTTATGTAAGTAATGAAAGTGTCGTCCATCGCTCACTTAAGGGTTGGACACTAACAGCGGGTAGTAATAGCACTATTTCGGGTACCCGAAATTGGACGTCAGTTTATAAAAACAAATGTTCTGACTTTTATTCCAAGTGTCACCTTTCCAGTGATTGAGAGATAAAGATGTTGGACTACTGATGGGTTGGCCTGTTGCAGAACCGCAGTAAAAGAAACATCTTCAAATACTTTCAAGAAATGTGGGATCTACCATTGAGACCCCTAGTTTTTTCATCAATGGATTTTCGTCTTCAGCAGTCTGCAGCATATGCTGGTAAGGTTTCAGCAGCTATACCATGGCCGTTGTCGAGTACAGTTAACGGGATGCGAGAAACAGCGGCTTCTGCTTTTGAAATCAGCC
Organism: Schistocerca serialis cubense; assembly: GCF_023864345.2. Taxonomy (NCBI): domain Eukaryota; kingdom Metazoa; phylum Arthropoda; class Insecta; order Orthoptera; family Acrididae; genus Schistocerca; species Schistocerca serialis. The sequence continues at coordinate 250,694,444 of NC_064645.1, read as the reverse complement.
CACCTACTATACTCCCACCATAAAATCCAACACCAAGAGCAGGTAAAGCAACAGTGCTGTCGTCATCTCCTTTTAAAAAGGTCTTGGAGGTGTCCCTGCCTTAAGGGAGAAAGAAAGTAAATACCAAGACTACGGGAAAGGCAACAACTTCAACAAACTCTATTCCAAGAGATTCATGTGATGCATCTGGCAGACCTTCAACAACTGGGCTAGCAAAACGAAGCTCTCCATAAGAAGGAACCAGTCACCAAATAGCAGGATTATGGTGAGAAAGACTTTGATTCAAGCATTGATGAAACCACTTTGAAAGACCCAACATCCTAATATCAAGAAGACGAGGTGCGTATTTACTGCTACCAAATTTGACCAACTGATACTTCCGAAGAGACCAGGATTAAGAACATCTCTTGCTTTCGCTAGTGTTCGAGGAGGTGTCAATGGTGATACTTAGAAAGATCTGAAGTTTTACTTCTGCTTCAAGACGCACAAACACTGAGAATTTTTACAGTTATATCTAAAACGTCTGAAGAGTAACCGACAATTATGCACAACTCTTTATTTCTGAAAGAAACATTTGGTACGAATGAAGGTTATGTTACTAATTAATTAAATTTTAGTGTTTATTCGCAGTCCGCAACTAGAAAGCCTGAAAATCCGAAATTGAGAGCCACATTTTTCGGAGGTAAAAATTTCACCTCTTAATGCTTTTTCCTGCTATTATAAAATGGGAAAATATTCTAAAGGCCTTTATCAAGGGTAGTATACAAACACTTCCTAGTAATACTTTAACACACTGCCCATAATTTACAAATTGCTAATTTACGTCAAGTCTTAAATTTAGAAACGGTACCCAATAATAGGGCAGCTGTTATATTAAATAGAAAAATTAAGTAGCAAGAGCTTACTAATATTCCCTGCTCTGCACGCAATATGTCCATTACTTTCATTCGAAATCTTAGTAGAATCTCGATCGTTAGAAAATGGTGCTCTGGTCTACATCCACCGGAGTCGCCAGGACGATGACACTAGGAACAGCTATTAGGTTTTGTATGATGTTACTTCAGGACAAATTTCCATCATGATGTAATTAAAAATATTTTATCTTTTGCTATTTTTCAGTTTCACTATACCCCGCCGCACTTAGCGTTCCTTCGTTCTTGCTCTTGTTTTCGCGCAGCAGCGCGTAGTTATTCTTTCTCTGCTGTGTTTGCGTAAACTCGCTGTTCTTTTGCGACCTTTCATGGTCTCTGAGTTCGCTGGTATTGACAGCGGAAAGGAAAACATAAATGGTTTCTAAAGCTAACATTGTTTGTTTTGTAAGGTGAAGCGTAACAAGAGACCCGTTTATGAGATGTAGAAAATTTATACGTTTGATAGCGTTTTGAGAAGGAATACTGGTCTGTTTATGACGTACCCGCAATTTAGCGCTTTTTGCCTGTAATATGTAAGATTATTGCTGCAAAGACGGACGATAAAAGCATTCTGCAACAGTAAGGTTGGTTTCTACACAACAGTGCTCTAATATATATGGTCATATATTATGTGGCTTTTTCTCCTCAGATGATTCAACTGACCTACACCGTCAGTGATAGTTCAACGGCGATTCTGAATGACGGAGTGTCAGGATTTTTCACCTACGAGGTCATTACCAGAGGTGAAGGGATGCTGTATTACGGAAAAAAAGTTTATCTAGTTTATAAAGTGAATTAAAATCACATATGTCCCCATAATAACCACGAAACATTGTTCCAGGTAGATACGTCTCCCAGTTCGTTGTATAGCAGATGAAGAAGACAAAATATAAGTCAGTCGAAGACTTGGACAAACCGGTTATGGAAAGTCGATTAAACACTAACCCCTAATTGTTTCTCTCCTCCAAGAGCATTGTGATTAGTATGACCATGATACACAAATAAAAAATAAAACATCAATTCCGGGACGAGTTAGTGTGTTCGTAAACGTGTGTAAAAGAATATTTCCAATCAAGGATGAACAGTCTTCTGCAGCATAACATTTTCTGCGATGTACATGCGTGAAGACACAAAACTCTGTGATGTTGCTGACTTGGCGTTTGGGGGTGAATGCTAGCTCTCCTGTGTTTTTTGAGCACCATTCGCAGTCTGTTACGTTGCTCAAACTTGCCAATACGTCGTCCCTGTTCCTATTCCAGAGGGGGCAATCATACATAGTGCCTCCTTGTGGAGGAATAACTGTGAAATCGGATAGCTGCACTGGTCACACTAGTACTTAAGAAAGTAAATGCGATTAATCCGCTGAATTGCAGATCCATATCACTGACCACGATTTTCAGTAGGATTTTGGAACGTATATTGTGTTAAAAGATTATGTGAATTACCTTGAAAGATAACGATCTGTTGACACATAACATGGAATCAGGAAATATCATTCTTGTCACACACAATTAGCTGTTTATTCGCATGAAGTAATGAGAACTATCGACGGGGAATCTCAAATTAATTCCATATTTCTAGATTTCCAGAAGGCTTTCGACACCGTTCCTCACAAGAGACTTCTAATCAGATCACGTGCCTATGGAATATTGCTTCAGTTGTGTGACTGGATCCGTGTTTCCTGGCAGAAAGGTCACAGTGGGTAGTAAACGACGGAAAATCATTGAGTGAAACGGAAATGAATTCTGGCGTTCTCCAATGGTGTGTTATAGGCCCTCTCCTGTTCCCAATTTATACAAACGATTTTAGGAGACAATGTGTGCAGCCTTCTTAGATTGTTTGCAGATGATAATGCCATTTATTGTCTAGTGCAATTATCAGAATACCGAAACTGCAAACTAAAATGGACGATATCTGTATGGTGAGAATTTGTGGTAATTGACTTTGAATAACAAAAGTGTGAGGGCATCCACTTGAGTACGAAAATATGTTCGTCAGATTTTGGTTGGTTGTTTGGTTTGGTGGGAGGAGACCAACAACGAGGTCATCGGTTCCGTAGGTTAGGGAAGGAAGTTGGCCGTGCCCTTTCAAAGGAACCATCCCGGCATTTGCCTGAAGCGATTTAGAGGAATCACGGAAAACCTAAATTAAGACTCATGGACGTGGGTTTGAACCGTCGTCCTCCCGATTGCGAGTCCAGTGTGCTAACCACGGAGCCATCTCTCTCGGTTAAAATTTTGGTTACACAATATATCATAAATTTAAAGACTGTCAGCAGAATTAAATGTCAAGTAATTACAGTTGGGAACAACTTCATTGGAATGATCACATAATTAATGTTGTGGGGAAGATAAACGGAAGACTGCAGAACACTTAGAAGATGCGACAGGTCTGGTAAACAGTTTTCCTATCGTTACCACATGGGGGTGGCGGAAGAAATCGAACAGGCTCTAAGAAGGGCAGCTCGTTTTGAACTATCACAAAATAGGGAATGTAGTGTAACGGATATGATAACTGAGCTGGAATTGCAATCATTAAAACAAAGGCGTTTTAATTGCGGCATGCTCTTTTCACCAAATTTCAAACACTACGTTTATAATCTATGAATGTGGCCAAAATATAAGAGGCTCCATGTCCTACGAACAACATACAAACAATTCACTCGAATATTGTAAATATACAATAAAGAGTTGGGAATTATTATTATTATTATTATTATTATTATGGAAAACAATGCTGAACATTCAACAGGGCAATAATTCTCAAGAGGCACTGAAAATGTCCACCATAAACTTCGATACACAACTCAGATCATCTCAGCTTATTTTTAGAAAATTTTGCCAATTTATTTGGTTGATTTCCGCAATCGCATTGCGAATGTTTCTTTTTAATTATTCAATTGCATGCGGATTGCTATTGTAGACTTTACACTTTAAATTACCATACGAATTAAAATCATAGACAGAAACATCGGGCGATTTGGAAGATCAAAATTCTTCAGAAAGTGTGCGTTCTTTTCCGAAACCCTCATAGACGTATGACATTGAAAACCGTCAAGTATGCGCCGTAGCACCATCTTGCTGGAAAAACGCGTACTCTCATTCTTCCTCCGTTAGCTGCGCTATGAATTGTTGCAACAGCTCCGTTACATACACTTGAGCTTCACAGTGTTGTTAAAGAAAATGGAGCCTACCGTCCATTGACCTGCAACTGAACACCAAATGCCTAGTTCCAAACCATGCAGAGGCACCTCAGGGCGTTCCCTGGGATTGCCTGCTGACCAATGGCATGTGTTTTGGAGTCCACGTACCCGCTAAGGTGAAACCATGTTTCGTCTAAGTTGTAGTTAAGACCATCAGCGATATGCACGAGTAAACCTCCTCAGTAGTGTTGTCGTTGTGCATAATCCGTTTTAATGCTTGCATCACTCGTGCTTTGCATTAACGCATATGTAACAGCTTCAAAATGTTCTAGAATGACATTCGTTTGATGCTTAGTTGGGAGGATAGACGTCTAGTGATTTCCGTGGACGTCTTACGATAATCTCGTGAACATGTTCAATATTTCCCGGCGAAATGCAGTGTTTGGTGTTAGTAACTGAACACGTTGGTCTAAATTCAGTGATCAATATTATCGTGAACGTTTCATTAACGTTATAAACGATTTACATCCAAAAAAAGTTTTCGTTATAGACACTCTTTGTTCGATTGACGAAGTTTAAAGCTTCACACTGGCTACTGACAACTCAACGTCAATCACTAAAATGCCCTTCGACATCACGTTGTATCACGTGACGCAACTCGCGCGCTACCCTAGCGTTACGAAATTACAACACTCACATAGCTTAAAATATCGTATTTAGTATAACACGGGATGCAGTGCACGCCTGAGTAATTTTACCTGTGATTTGATTTTTTATTCTCATATACAACGATAGGAACTGGTTGTTACTAGCCTACTGAGGCTGTTTATTAACAGAATCACACCAGAACATCTCAAAAACACTGACGGACTGTACCGTTGCGTTCTTCAAACAATGCTTTGATTTAGTCAGATCCTCATAATCGAAACAGGTATCTCGTTTTAACAAGCGCCGTACAAGTTTCTAATGTTAGTGCGAGTATGAAGAAATTGTTAAGTTGGCACATGGCGGTCGTATCTTAAAACAGATTCCGTGATATTGTTCTACATAATGGAGTATGATTGTGCCTATAGTCTCCAATTTACTGTCATCGGTGAAATAAAAAAGTATTACATGCTCTGTTGAATGGAATGAATAGTCTGATGGGTGCAGGATATGGATTGAGAGTGAAACGAAATATCTCCAACGAGATTAATGGAGACATCTAAATTAAATAAATTGCCTGACGAAATAAGTGAAGCAACGATAAAGAGAGAAGGAAACAGAATGCAGTTTTCAAATTGAAAGGGGCCGTAATGCTATTTCAGTGATTACAGAATCGAATTCAGTTTACAAACAACTAGGCTGTGTCAGCCCATTAACCAATATGACTTTCCACTTCCTATTGCCTGGATGCATGCACTGACTCGGTTAGGGAGACTGTAATAAAGTCGTTGTATACTCTTACGAGGTATGCTGGCCCACAATTGTTGTGATGGGTTCTTGGTTCCCTGTGTACTGACACTGAGGCGGATGGAGTTGACATCCGAGCTTGTCCCACACATATACTACTAGGGACATACCTGAGAATATTGCTGGTTGTGGGAGCACATTCAACACCACAGAGGCAGTTCAGTTTCTTTTTATTATTATTATCATTATTTATTTATCAGTGTTACGACGGGTTTGATGCGGGCCACCGCGAATCATCTCTCCTGCCAACTTTTTATCAAACTATCACTTGCAAAATAAGTCCTCAATTACTTTCTGGATGTATCGCAATCGCTGTCTTCCCCTACAGATTTTATCCCTTACAGCTTTCTCATTTATGCTATATATATTCTTCATTTTACTCTAAATCTGTAGTTTGTACTCGTCAGACTGTTCATTACATTCAACAGAGCCTGTAATACTTTATTTCACCTAGGATAGCAATGTCATCAGCAAATCATATCACTGGTATCCTTTCACCTCCAATTAAATCTCACTTATGAACCTTTTTTTTATTTCCGTCATTGCTTCTTTGACATACAGACTGAAGAGGAGGGCTAAACACTACATCTCTTTCTTGCATCCTTTTTAAACCGTACACATTGTTCTTGATCTCCGAATCTTATTGTTCCCTCTTGGTTCTTGCACATATCGTATAAAGTCAGTCTCTCCCTACAGATTACCCCTATTTTTCCCAAAATTACTAACATCGTCCACTATTTTACAATGTCCAAGTCGACAAATCGTATTAACGTGTCTTGATTACTCTTCAGTCTTGCCTCTCCGATGCCTTTATATTCCCTAAAGCCAAAGTAATTGTCATTTAACAGATGACTATATTGGATATTATTTTTGTCAACAACCTGGATATATGATGAAAAATTTATTGCAGGTGGCTGTCAACAGCATCGATGTAGTTCAAGATACGAATGGCACACAATATGCCATCTCACAACATATTTATTCACAACCGGTTTTGACCATTGATCATCTTCACAGTGCTGGCACAAAAATGGACACAAAGTGAAAACTGTGAATACCAACAAAATTACATTTTCATGAGAATTACTAGTCGAAAAAATTAAGTATACTTACGATAAATACTGTGTCAACTTCACGTGGCATACATGCTATCTAACCAGAAGAGACACCTCAGCTGACATCAAAACGCCAGGAAAAATCACTGCACTCCAGAATAACGGCTTAAGCAACCAGAAAACTTTAAAAACATGAAAAATGTAACAGCAGTAATTGCACAGCGCCATTTCTCAGGCCGATAGCATCCAGTAGGTTAACGCACAAACCAAACTCAAACAACAAGGCCAAAGATCAAGGTAAAATAACAAGTGTTAAAATATGTGTACACTATAGCACAGTCACAGTGAGATACACATGCACTACAGTTGTAATGAAAGACATACAGTAAATGCAGGAACAAATGTATAATTCATTTTCCTTTAAGCTTACTTATTTAATTTATCCTAGTTTTCTTTTTCACTTCATTTGAGTAAAATATTGTAAAACACAGTGGCCACATGATATTGTGGTAATAATACATGATCTCATGTCACATGATAAAAGCAAACCAACCAAATGGTGGGAACCATCAAACAGGAAAAACGTACGCAGTCACGTACAGTAATGTGCTATGTCACATGTTGCTTCAGTGTCACATGATGAAAATACTCCGAACATTTAGTAAGACCTGAATCATATTATACTATACATAGATATGCAACACTGGAGAAATTGAATCAGGAAATTAGGCTGTACAACTACCACGAATCCTTCAAACTGCAGCTTCAATTCAAATGTCAAATACAAATCAGAGGTTTGAGTATACAAATTGTGAAACGAAACGAGGAACTGCGTACTGCTCACCGTATTATGTCATATAATAATCATATGATACTACTGAAAAATCCGATTACATTACAAAGTTCATAACAAACCAAAGATTTGTTGAGAACAACAACATCATAAAAAATGTACATAGATTTGTAATGTTAAAACATTATGAGAAGCAATAATCACTAAAAACAGACATCATAAACACCAAACCACAATCGATGCACTTCAATGTCAAGTCCATATCAGATGTTCGGGCCTGAACATAGTCTAACCAACTACAACACCAAGGCTAAAATCACTTCTAATGGTGTTATACAGAAATGATAATTATTCACATTATTATAACATGTGTGACCGTACTGTCCATCCCCAATCAATTTTATTAAACTAATTTACCAGTAATCTGAACATATCTTACGCCCAGTACACCTTATATTACACAACAGCATCAGTACGAAGAAACTATCAGAAAAATACATACACATCTGTTACCACATCCAAACAAGCCAGATGTGAAATTATTCCTACTCCACAAAGTGTAAGAGTTTATAAAGAGGTAAGAGGAGCAGAGAATGAGTAAATTATGCTGTATTTCTCCATGGCATATATATATATATATATATATATATATATATATATATATATATATATATATATATATATATATATTGCTTAATATTTGTACCATGTGTGTGGATAGCTTATAGGAAATCTCTAATGAAAAACACAAGATACGTGTTAAAAATAGGTAAAAACATTTCAACAACATGAAAAATGTAAAGATAGGAAAAAGAAGGGCACTTGCTGTGTGAGACTTTTAAAAACTTTGTATCTATGGCATCAGCAATAGTATGTATATTATTAAGCATTCTAGTATAAGGTCTCTAATACCAGAAGAGGGTGTATAGGTGGTAGCTGATGTCAGCACCTAATAATAAAGTGACGATCGGTGGATCACTTATGAACATTCATGTAACATGTAAATGTAAAAAGCTTACAACGTTGGGGAGGGGGAGGGCATGTCTAGGGAAAGAGAAGCCAATTTCACACGAAAGAACCTTGGGTTAACCTTATTAAGTAAGTTATATACCCTGTAAAACAGTGTGTAAACATTATAATACTGTCAACTGATACACTATAAAAATGGTGGATGACAATAACAAAACACATCATTAGTATGAGGTACTCCTTACGTTACCCATCAATAGCTATTTATGCAAAGATATGACTTCAACACAGTATTAATCAGAACATCAGTAGAGGGAGAAAGAGGGGAGTTGTGGGTGAGGAAAATTAAATTAAAGACAAAATTATATTTGGGTCATTGTCTTACCCCAGCTTGTCATAAGTGTACTTTTGAGTATGTAAGAAAAGTTATCTGAATAATTTTTGTTTCTTTTAATTTGCCTGTTCATTAAGAACATTTTCAGGAAGTATGATCAAGTTTCCAAAATTCCAGTCTCTTCTGACAGGTTTATGTTACCGCCTGTATTGCTCTGTGTGATAATTCGTTGTGCTTTGAGATGTTCCTTAAAGTGTGACTGTGTACTCTCAAATGGATGAATAAAGCAGATGAATTTCCTGCATACGCATGCTCTTTGTATCACATTCTTAGTTCCCTGCCTGTCTCGCCCATGTAGATTCTTTCACATTTCTGACACTTTATTATGTAAATCACAAATTGATCAATTATTGGTTCACATCCAATGTCATGCAGTAATTTTGTACCTAAATTGTTATCTGTCAGCCGGCCGCGGTGGTCTCGCGGTTCTAGGCGCTCAGTCCGGAACCGCGGGACTGCTACGGTCGCAGGTTCGAATCCTGCTTCGGACATGGATATGTGTGATGTCCTTAGGTTAGTTAGGTTTAAGTAGTTCTAAGTTCTAGGGGACTGATGACCACAGATGTTAAGTCCCATAGTGCTCAGAGCCATTTGAACCATTTGTTATCTGTCTAAAACGATAAAATTATATTACTTCTTTTAGAATGCTGTTTAATTCTCTGAGAGACATAACTGCAAAAAGGCAGGAAGTTATATTTTGGGTTTGGTTGCTCATTTATTTTTTCCAAGAAAATTTCACAACTATCAGCCTTTTCCTTGTCTTTCAAATTCGTTGCGTATAATGTCATTACAATCCATTTCTATCATCTACAAGCTAGTCACACTTGGTAGCGCCGAATCGCGCTGCCAGTGCGGTACAATTCTCGAGCAGTCGGTGCTTCCGGGTGACGGTACTACTTTAATGCAGCTGTTTGTATTGTGGTGCCAACGGCAGTCCACGCAATGGATGGTAATTCCCTCGTCTGAATGCTGATAATTTCCGACAGTGGTCCAGGAAGAAACAGAATGTTGCTGGGAGTCGATTAATTGTTCTCCGATAGCAGGAGCAGTGGTTACGATGTGCATGTCCACAGCTCGAGGGTTCTCTTTTGTGATGTCAGACGTGGTCGAGTGCCGACTGGAAAGTGAAGGGGGAGGCATGTTTATAGCGATAAAAAATGCGATAGTATTGAAGGAAATTGAGGGAGATCTGAATCGTTATATATATTGGGTGAAGGTCACGGTTAAAGCAGGCTCAAACATGGTAGTTTGATGTCTCTATAGGACCCCTTGCTCAGCAGCTGTTGTGACAGAACAGCTGAAGGAAAATTTGGAAAATATTTTGAGTAGATTTCCCGACCATATTATAGTTTTGGGTGGAGATTTTAATTTACCATATAGAGACTGGGAGACTCAAACTTTTATAGCGGGTGGCAGGGACAAAGAATCCAGTGACATTTTTTTAAGTGCATTACCTGAAAACTATCTTCAGCAGTTAAACAGAGAACCGACTCGTGGTGATAATATATTAGGCCTTCTGGTGACAAACAGACCCGAACTATTTGAAACAGTTAACGCAGAACAGGGAATCAGTGATCATAAAGCGGTTACAGCATCAGTGATTTAAGCCATAAATAGAAATATTAAAAAAAGGTAGGAAGATGTTTCTGTTTAGGAAAAGTGACAAAAAGTAGATTTCAGAGTACTTGACGGCTCATCACAATAGTTTTATCTCAAGTACAGATAGTGTTGAGGATCAGTGGACGAAGTTCAAAACCATCGTACAATATGCATTAGATGAGTATGTGCCAAGCAACGTCATAAGAGATGGAAAAGAGCCACCGTGGTACAACAACCGAGTTAGAAAACTGCTACGGAAGCAAAGGGAATTTCACAACAAACGTAAATATAGCCAACGCCTTGCAGACAAACAAAAATTACACGAAGCGAAATGTAGTGCGAGGAGGGCTAAGCGAGAGACGTTCAACGAATTCGAAAGTAAAGTTCTATGTACTGACTTGGCAGAAAATCCGAAGAAATTTTGGTCCTATGTCAAAGCGGTAGGTGGTTCAAAACAAAATGTCCAGACACTCCGTGACCAAAATGGTACTGAAACAGAGGATGACAGACTAAAGGCTGAAATACTAAAAGTCTTTTTCCAAAGCTGTTTCACAGAGGAAGACTGCACTGTCTTTCCATCTCTAGACTGTCTCACAGATGACAAAATGGTAGATATCGAAATAGACGACAGAGGGATAGAGAAACAATTAAAATCGCTCAAAAGGGGAAAGGCCGCTGGACCTGATGGGATACCAGTTCAATTTTACACAGAGTACGCGTAGGAACTTGCCCCCCTTCTTGCAGCGGTGTACCATAGGTCTCTAGAAGAGCGTAGCATTCCAAAAGATTGGAAAAGGGCACAGGTCATCCCTGTTTTCAAGGAGGGATGTCGAACAGATGTGCTGAACTATATATCGATATCTCTAACGTCGATCAGTTGTAGAATTTAGGAACACGAATTATGTTAGAGTACAATGGATTTTCTTGAGACTAGAAATCTACTCTGCAGGAGTCAGCATGACTTTCGAAAAAGACGATCGTGTGAAACTCAGCTAGCGCTATTCGTCCACGAGATTCAGAGGGCCATAGACATGGGTTCCTTGGTAGATGCCGTGTTTCTTGACTTCCGCAAGGCGTTTGATACAGTTCTCCACAGTCGTTTAATGAACAAAGTAAGAGCATATCGATTATCACACCAATTGTGTGATTGGATTGAAGAGTTCCTAGATAATAGAACGCAGCATGTCATTCTCAATGGAGAGAAGTCTTTTGAAGTAAGAGTGATTTCAGGTGTGTCGCAGGGGAGTGTCGTAGGACCGTTGCTATTCACAATATGCGTAAATGACCTTGTGGATGACATCGTAAGTTCACTGAGGCTTTTTGCGGATGATTCTGTGGTATATCGAGAGGTTGTAACAATGGAAAATTGTTCTGAAATGCGGGAGGATCTGCAACGAATTGACGCATGGTGCAGGGAATGGCAATTTCATCAAGTGAAATGTGCTGCGAGTACATAGAAAGAAAGATCCTTTATCATTTCGCTACAATATAGCAGGTCAGCAACTTGAAGCAGTTAATTCGATAAATAATTTGGGAGTAGGCATTAGGAGTGATTTAAATTGGAATGACCATATAAAATTAATCGTCGGTAAAGCAGATGCCAGACAGATTCATTGAAAGAATCCTAAGGAAATGCAGTCCGAAAACAAAGGAAGTAGGTTACAGTACACTTTTTCACCCACTGCTTGAATACTGCTCACCAGTGTGTGATCCGTACCAGATAGGGTTGATGGAAGAGATAGAGAAGATCCTATGGAGAGCAGCACGCTTCGTTACAGGATCATTTAGTAATCGCGTAAGCGTTACGGAGATGATAGATAAACTCCAGTGGAAGGCTGCAAGAGAGACGCTCAGTAACTCGGTAGCTGCTTTTGTTGAAATTTCGAGAACATACCTTTACCGAGGAGTCAAGCAGTATATTGCTCCCTCCTACGTATATCTTGCGAAGAGACCATGAGGATAAAATCAAAGAGATTAGAGCCCACACAAAGGCATTCCGACAATCTTTCTTCCGCGAACAATACAAAACTGGAATAGAGGTTCTCAAGGTAACCTCCGCCACACACCGTCAGGTGGCTTACGGAGTATGGATGTAGATGTAGAACTTATTATCCTCACGTCGCTATGCCCATCCTCACACCCGAATATCTCACAGTTCTGGATATAGTTTGATACGACCAGTCGACCAAATGGAGACAAAAAATGAAGCTCCTTCCAGACTCCGTCAGGTGCACAATAAGGCTGCCTCACACGAGTGCGCAGCATTTCCGCGTCCCGCACAGTGGTCACTCAATAGCTGAGGCTGTTGACACCCCTTGTATACCGCCTCAGTCCTGGTAACAACAATAAACACTAAAAACACTAAGCAGTCTGATGGCCGATGTACTTGCCACAGAGAACTGTAACTCTACAGTGAGGTGACAAAAGTCATGGGTTATCTCCTAATATCGCATCGCACCTTCTTACCGGCATGGTGCAGCGACTCGGCGACATTTGTACTCAACGAGTCACAGGAAGGCACCTATAGAAATTCTGATCCTTGCGGCTTCAATATCTACTTGACTGAGAAGTAGCGGCTCCGGTCACGAGAACTGACAACTGCCGGGAGGGCTGTGTGATAACCACATGCCTCTCCATATACGTATCCAATGACGCCTATAGGCTGAGGATGACACAGCGATCGGTCAGTACCGTTAGGGTCTTCCGAGACCTGTTCGGACTGAGTTTAGTTTAGTTTGCTGCCTCTATAGCCTTCCATAATTGCGGAACTGCAGGATTTTCTGCACCATCTGACCTCTCGATTATGTCTCTCATAAATGTTGGGTGGGATTCACGTCGGGTGGGTTGGTCAGGGTGGTAACAGTGTTATCGGGATTGAGAGGGAATGTCTAAATCTTGGTACTCTCGGCACACTCTTGATACGGTGGATTTCGGAATACTGAACTGCCTAATGATTTCCGAAATGGAACATCTCTTGTGTCTGGCTCCAAATACCACTCCGCGTTCGAAGTATGTTAACTCCCATCTTGTGGTCATAATGAAGTCTGAGAGCTTTTTGTAAGAACCACCTGAGTACAAACGACAGCATTTATACCTTGTGAACACGATACTGCCGCATCTCTATATGTGCGTATCTCGATCCTAGGATTTTTTGATTTTTTGTCACATCTGTATAACGATTTACATACCTGCCGCTAGTGCGTATCCTTATTCCGCTCGTCACCTTAGTTTGGAGTTTTTCAACATTGTCGGGAAAGGAATTGACCATCAAGCTATGTGAAACGCGGAGAGCTCTGTGTGGGACAGCTTTCGAGTGCTGACGCCGAAACAAATTAAAAACGCCCGCCTTCTTATGGATGGCGCCAGCCGCCCGTGGAAGCTAATCTGCACCCTGCCTCTGCTCTGACCCGGCCCCAGCTCCGGCTGATAACTTGCCGCAGCTCCTGGCACGCGCTCTGCACAAAACTTCCGTTCGTGACTTCATTACGCTGCCACCCCCCAAACACTCCTGACTTTCACGAAACCCGTTTCCCGTATTGATTCCTCCGGACCCGGGAACTGGCACTACACCCTGGTATCTGCATGCCTGTTGAGCATTTATTATAACTGCTGCTGAATGTCCGTCTGGCAACTTTTTAATATCATTTCCGACGCTGTCCAACACAATATCGTGAGATTTCGCACCAGTCTATTTCAGAGTATAGTATGTAGCATTATCGTTGTTACCTTATGCTATACACGATTTACAAGTCTTAATAAATGTCCTAGCACCCTGCCCCTAGCACTTGTCAATGTTTTCACATGTCCCTCTCCTTGCCGGTTCGGCTGAGAACTTCTACTTTTCTTGTCCAAATACGAGCTTAGTTCAGTAAGCCATAAAAAAGCAATAAAATGTTTCTTTCGTAAACAACAAACCTTACCTCTCAACATAGTCTCCTATGAGGGGTATACACTTGGTCTAGTGATCCTCCATCTTTTCCCATCCCACTGAAAAAATGGGTTCTGTCAGACTCTGTAAAATACTCATTGACTTCGACTGTTAATTCTTCAAGGATGAAAGTTTCTTCGCCGGACGCGGTGGTCTAGCGGTTCTAGGCGCGCAGTCTGGAAGCGCGGGATTGCTACGGTCGCAGGTTCGAATCCTGCCTCGGTCATGGATGTGTGTGATGTCCTTAGGTTACTTAGGTTTAAGTAGTTCTAAGTTCTAGGGGACTGATGACCACAGTAGTTAAGTCCCATAGTGCTCAGAGCCATTTGAACCATTTTTTGAAAGTTTCTTCCCAGCAAGGCAAAGTTTTAAGTTAGGAAGCAGGAAAAAGCCACCGGAACAAGTCTTGTGAACAGGGTGGATGAGGAACCCTTTTCAAAGCGCAGTTCACACACTTTCCCCATTGTTGATGATGATGACGATGTTTGGATAGTGGGCGCTCAACTGCGCGGTTATCAGCGCCCGTACAAATTCCCAACCTTTTCTCTGTCCAATCTTCCACTTGCATGAATTATGATGAAATGTTGAGGACAACACAAACACCCAGTCATCTCAAGGCAGGTGAAAATTCCTGACCCCGCCGGAAATCGAACCCGGAACCCCGTGCTCGGGAATCTTTCCCCATTGTTATCGCTGATATGTGGGATGGTGCATTGTCTTGGTCAAAGAGCTCATTTTTGCATGCGAATCTTTGTTTCTTTAGGCAGCGCAAGTTTTAGACAATCCAGCAATGAATTACAATGCGTGCAGTTATGATTCTGCCTTTTTACGAGTAACACATGAGGGTTATTCGTTGTTGTTGTTGTAGTGGTCTTCAGTCCTGAGACTGGTTTGATGCAGCTCTCTATGCTACTCTATGCTGTGCAAGCTTCATTCCTCCCAGTACCTACTGCAACCTACATCCTTCTGAATCTGCTTAGTGTATTGATCTCTTGGTCTCCCTCTACGATTTTTACCCTCCACGCTGCCCTCCAATGCTAAATTTGTGATCCCTTGATGCCTCAAAACATGTCCTACCAACCGATCCCTTCTTCTAGTCAAGTTGTGCCACAAACTTCTCTTCTCCCCAATCCTATTCAATACCTCCTCATTAGTTACGTGATCTACCCACCTTATCTTCAGCATTCTTCTGTAGCACATTTGTGAACATCAAAATACAGTAGCTATCACCTTATCAGCTGACAAGATGGTCTTTGCCTCATTCGGTGCACTTTCACCAAGCTTTACCCATTGGTTTGACAGCCGGTGGGACTCCGGTGTGTGATGATGGAATCAGGTTTCATCAGCATTAACAAATCGGTGCAAAAAGTCTTCCAGATTGCAATTAAACATCGCGAGACATTGTGGTGAAATGTTGTGAAGGATAAGCTCTTGGTTGACACTGAGCAATCGCAGCATCACAGCACTCACCTTGCACACAGCTGCTTTATAACCTAGATATTGTGCACTCGCTCATTTGGATGCCCATAGTCTCTGACATCTCGTGAATGTTTATTCGGCACTCTTGCATTACCATATCAAGGCTTTTTTTCAATGATTTCTTTGCGGTGGCCTCAATTGAACAGTTGGAGCTCGTCTCATATTTGTTGCTTCTCCGACCGCATTCAAATTCATTAACCCAAAAGGGAATGGTTTTTAATGGTGGTGCAGAGTATGCGTGAACTTCATTTAATTCTGTTTTGATTTGTGGGACAGTCCAATCCTTCAAATAAAAATGTTTAATAACGGCCTGAAACACTCTAATTCAGACAGCTGTCGTTAGTTGAAATTCCTTATGCGACCCTTGGAGTAATCAAGTATACCACTCATGAAGCTGAGATAAAAATGTTCCATTGTTTCATGGAATTTGCTAGAATTATCAAACAATTCCAGTTGATTTCAACACCTCATAACATTACATCTCAAGAGCTTCGATGTTTTGCTTTTCCGGTTTTCCGAATCCATGATTCACATTTTATAATGATTTGTTCCAAAAGTACATTCTCAGAAACTTTTTCCTCAAATTAACCCCCACGTTTGATACTGGTAGAATTCTTTCTGCCAAGAATATCGTGTTTGTAAGACTGCTTTTTATGTCCTCCTTGTCTTCCCCTTCATGTGTTATTTTATTTCCAAGGTAAGACAACCCATCCATTTCTTCTGCTTCGTCATGTCCGAACATTATTTATATCACTAATCGTCGCACTGCACTGGCGTGAGATGAGGCCACAAACTTACATGAATTACTGTTAGAACCTGTAGTCGGTTTTGGAAACACTGATTCACAGATTGTGCATGAGAGCGGGCAGAATCGGCTTTCTTTTGTCGTTGCAAGTATACTGCCTGGACATGGCCTATCCTTCCACGTGAGTTGCGCGGTGGGTAATCTTTTCGCTATGGCGAGCAAAACGGTGCGGGTAAGACCTTACTAGTTTTATAGCCCTAGCTACGTGTTTACTAGCTGTCTCCGCATGTGTGCGCGCTCCCGTTGTTGCGGCTGACTGGGGTGGTCGCGGGCAAGAGGTGACTCGATCCGAGAAAACGGGTCCTGATCAATTTTATCGGCGGCTATAGTGCCGGAATTGAAATTTTCTAATATTTGCAACACCTGATGGAGCGAATAATCTAAGAATCCTGAGAATCTGCTCTCAAATCTTGCTATCAGGGACAAAGTATGTGATTGTATCACGGATGACCATGACGCTTTAAAAGATTCTCACAATTACACTTGAATTTACACTTCCTATTGAGACCCTGTAACTCTGCATGCCACTGACGTACGGCTCAAAAAATGGTTCAAATGGCTCTGAACACTATGGGACTGAACATCTGCGGTTATCAGTCCCCTAGAACTTAGAACTACTTAAACCTAACTAACCTTAGGACATCACGCACATCCATGCCCAAGGCAGGATTCGAGTCTGCGACCGTAGCAACAGCGCGGTTCCGGACTGACGCGCCTAGAACCGCTCGGCCACAACGACGTACGGCTGTTCAGACGTTTTCTTAAGGAGAAGGACCTTAAACCTGGCTGCTGCGACGTGATTATGCTGTTTGTAATACTGACTTAATGCACTTACTACTTCATCATAGGAGAGTGATTCGGGAAGTAACGTAGGGAAGAGTTTTTTTTAATTAAGCGAAACACAGGCATTCAGGGATTCCCGCGACGGACACGAAACAATGAGATTTCATAGTACCTTGAATTTGATGGACTTGACAATGGGCCTGGATCTGGGTGATATATTCGTACCATTCCTCTCCTTTTTCATTGGAGTGCCGTAACGGTGGAATGCTGTTTGCTGGCACTTGTTGGATCGGTCGGTTGGTCGGTTGGACAGCAAGCAATTGTTGTACAGTAGACAGCAATGTGGTGATTTGCTGGTTCTGAAATTGAAAAATCTGATTTAGTTCCAGAGCAGGAGCAGTGTGCTGGTGATGTGAAGGGGAGGGAGTGGAGGGGGCAGGGTAGCAATTCTAACGCTTAAAAAATTACAGCAAAATATGAAAAGACAAATACAAAAGCAACGTGCCTCTGAAAACAGAAATAGGTTAGTTCTGCAGGTCCTCTCCTGTAATATATGCAGCAACAAGAACAAATGAGCAAATAGAATCTCTGTAACGACAGCTCCCCAGAAAAAATCTAGAATACTGTATGTGATCAAAAGTATCCTGACACTCCCTAAAACACTCCCTGTCACCTATTGCCAGGTGCTCCATATCAGCGACCTCAGTAGTCATTACACATCGTGAAAGAGCAGGATGGGGCGCTCCGCAGAACTCACAGACTTCGAACGTAGTCAGGTGATTGGATATCGCTTGTGTCATACGTCTGCACGCGAGACTTCCTAACTTCTAAACATCCCTAGGTACACTATATCCGATGTGATAGTGAAATGGAAACGTGAAGTGACACGTACAGCACAAAAGCGTACAGGCGAACCTCGACAGAGACCACCAACAGTTGAAGGTCATAATGTGTAACAGGCAGACATCTATCCAAATTATCACATAGGAATCCCAACTGGGGTTCCACTACAACGACTACGACAGGTGGGAGGTGAGACCCGGCCGCTGTGACCGAGCCGATCTAGGCGCTTCAGTCCGGAACGGCGCAGATACTACAGTTGCAGGTTCGAATCCTGCCTCGGGCATGGATGTGTCTGACGTCCTTAGGTTAGTTAGGTCTAAGTAGTTCTACGTCTAGGGGACTGATGACCTCAGATGTTAAGTCCCACAGTACTTAGAGCCATTTGAACCATTTTGGGAGGTGAGAAAACTGGGATTTCATGGTCGAACGGCTGCTCATTACCCACACATCACGCCGGAAAATGCCAAACGACGCCTCGCTTGGTGTAAAACATTGGACAATTGAACAGTGGAAAAACATTTTGTGGAGGGGCGAATCACGGTACACAATGTGGAAATCCGATGGCAGGGTGGGGTTATGGCGAATGCCTGGTGAGCGTCATCTGACGCCGTGTACAGTGCCAACAGTAGAATTCGGCGGCAGTAGTATTACAGTGTGGTCGTGTTTTTCATGGAGTTTTTTTTTAATGTTATTTTGAAACCTGTATTACAGGCAGGCCTGTAGCAACATACGACGCCGCTCTTTGGCCGCAGAGAGACACAAATATACAAATGAAGACATTTAGAGAAAAAACATGGTGGACATATAAACGGAGACAGACACTTTTTAAAATACAAGGTGCCGTTCACAGGCGTAGAGTCCAAGATAAAATTGTTCAGACACTTGGACACCGACACAGACGAAAATTGTCACACGTGAACGTAGGTGCACAAAACGAATGACACTGAATCACTTAAGCACAAAACGACGGCACACACAGAACACGAGGTGTTGATCTCCGGCGCGCGAATGTTCACTAACTGTGTACAAGTCTGCGGACCTGTCAAGAGAGGAGGAGGGGGGGGGGGGAGAGGGAGAGGGGAGAGCAGATGCCATGGGCAGGGGAGATAGGGGGAAGGGAGGAGGGGGGAGGGGAAGCCCTGGGGAAGAGGGATGGGGGAAAAGGAAAGAGAAGGGAGGGAGGGTGCCTAAAGGAAAGGACACAGGAAGTGGGGGGGAGGATCAATGTTGATAGGATGAGTAGATGGAGGGGAGGAGGACATCATCAGGGAGGGGGTGCTGGCGGAAGCCACCTTGGGAGAGCGTGAGGAGGGTGGAGAGATGGAGACCGGGTGGGACGTGGGAATACAGGCGCGGCAGTGTTTTTCATGGAGGGAGCTTGCACCCCTTTATGTTTTGCGTGGCACTATCACAGCACATTGATGCGTTAAGCACCCTCTTGCTTCCCACTGTTGAAGATCAATTCGGGGCTGGCGATTGCAGGCCTCACCGACCGACATCGATACCTCGCCCCAGTGCAGCAATCCATGAGGAATGGGCTACCATTCCCCAAGAAACCTTCCAGCACGTGATGGAACATATGCCTGAGAGAGTGGAAGCTGCCGTCAAGGTTAAGGTGGGCCAACACCATATTGAATTCCAGCCTTACCGATGGAGGGCGCCACTAACTTTTAAGTCATTTTCAGTCAGGTGTCTGGATACTTTTCATCACATAGTGTACACGAAAAGGTAACAAAACTTTTTGATCAGTTGTTGTGGCTGTACCTTCTTGTAATGTTTTGTGGGTTCTGGGTGGGCGAGGTGAGGGTGGTATGAAAAGTGGGTAGCAGGTTTCCTCCCACTACAACACAAAATGCACACGTGGTTAAAATACACTTTAGGAGCGGAATCAATAGCGTACATAACTTTAGTGACGTCCAATCTGAAGTTCTGTGATTAAAATCAATCAAATAACATGTATTAATTCTTGAATTTTGTTCGTGTCCATGTAACAACTATATACAGTGACTAACGTTGCCTCATAGATAGCTTAGATGCGATATGATGACTATCACTGTGGATAACTAGAGCGCTGTGTGACGTATTAAGCTGCAATTCGAAGTGTGTCCCGATGCAACGTACTGATTTACTGAGATCGAGAGATTGAGACAGCTCGGTCGGCGGCGTGGCCTACATGCACGCCGCCAAGGGATGTTAACGGTTCGTAGCCTGGGGGCGGGTCTTGGTCTTCTCTTGTCACACACGTGCCTACTTAAGCGCCTGCTATACGACGTTTCTTAGTGCCCACCGGTGTGCTGTCGAAGGTGTGCACCAGCACATATTTAGTTAACAAGGCGTTTTACCAGGCAGATGCAGATGCGCGTCTCAGGCAAGAACTATGGCATGCTGAAATGTAATGACTCCGAAGTTTTTATTCCGTGCTCGATCTCATTTCAGGTACTGCATGTGATGCAAACTACTCGGTCAACTTTTCCGCTTGGCTGATGCGGGTTGCAACCGTCTGCCATTAGAGGGGACCCAAATGCAGCGTGTAACGTGGTGGTGTGTAACGTAATTATGTCGTTTCTGAGAGACTTTCAGAATACTGAAAGCACGATTTCGAACAGTTCGTCCACACATGAATCGCCCTCTCCTTCAGCATAACAAAGTGAAACCACGCACGACTGCCTCAACATCTACACTTTGGATACATCGTCACCGATCATCCTCTATGCAGTTCCGACTTGGACCCATCCGATAATAATCTGTTTTCACCACAAAACACAAGCGAGGATTTCACTTTCATAGTGATGAAGCGGTGGAAGCGCAGGTGAGGTTGTGACTGTCAACAATGCCAAAATTTCTGCAGTAACGGTACCTCTCGTTGGGAAAAATGTGTTCGTCGTCTGAGTGACTACGGTGAGATGTAAGTATGTAGACATGAAGAAAAGAGATGTAAACTGTTAATCATTTCATTTACAAAGCTTTAAAAATCGGAGGCATGACATTTTAGCATGCTCTAGTAAGACGATAAGGTAAAATAGGATATTGCTAAGGCCATTTCCATTCCCTGACACTCAGATGTTATTTCAAAAGGCACACAGTGGAATGAAGGGAAATGAAGAATTAGACACACTGGTCGACGAAACTGCATACACTGGTTTAGTGAAAGTGCCTCCTGAAGATCTCCGTCATACTATAAGGACCGGAATCACAGTCCGGTGGAACGAAAACCCGAGCCAGTCTTACAAAATTAAAGGAAAACGCTCTGCCGCAATGGTACCTCAGCTCCTCTCACGTCCTTAGGCTAGACCAGAAATGTTGTACTGACAATGACGTACCTTCGACTTAATCACGAGAGATTCCGCCATTGACACTACCGGCTCAAGATGATCTCATCCCCTTCTTGTGAATCTTGCAGCGAGATAAATGTTAATCATATTTTCATCGGCTGCGACAGTAAATGGTTCAAATGGCTCTGAGCACTATGCGACTTAACTTCTGAGGTCATCAGTCGCCTAGAAATTAGAACTAATTAAACCTAACTAACCTAAGGACATCACACACATCCATGCCCGAG
The DNA here is from genome assembly GCF_023864345.2 of Schistocerca serialis cubense. Taxonomy (NCBI): domain Eukaryota; kingdom Metazoa; phylum Arthropoda; class Insecta; order Orthoptera; family Acrididae; genus Schistocerca; species Schistocerca serialis. The sequence continues at coordinate 250,672,732 of NC_064645.1, read as the reverse complement.
GCAGGATTCGAACCTGCGACTGTAGCGGTCGCTCGGCTCCAGGCTGTAGCGCTGCGATAATAGATATGACGAAACAGTGAAACTATTTCAGCATTTCTATGTCATCCGGCAACGCGTTATCAAAGAACATTTTTTTAACGGCAGAATAACTAAATTTGTATCGACGGTTATACAATTTATACGACTTGTACCATTCTATAACATATACGAGGACTATTCGGAAATTATGGTCCGATCGGTCGCGAAATGGAAACCATTCTGAAAATCAAAAATGTTTTATTTACTGCAGTCAGTTAGACCTTTCAGTTATTTCTCCACATTGTCATCGCTCCGACTTAGGCATTTGTCGTAGCTTCGTACCAGCTTTCCAATGCCTTCGTCATCGGGTATTCTCCTGTGCTTTCCGCCACTTCTCTACTGTGGTCGACAGCTCGTTGTCTGTGACACAATGTTCACTTCATAGCCAGCGGTTCATGTCAACAGAAGCGAAACTCACAGGGAGCCAATTTCGGGCCGTGTTGTGGGTAATCAAACACTTCCCATCAGAAATGCTGCAGAAACATCTACATATCACATGAGGATTGCGGGCGAGAATTGTCATGACGAAGGAAACGCAGGCCGCGCGTTGTAGCGTCCACGGTTCGAGCAGCTCCCCCACGTCGGAGGTTCGACTCCTCTCTCGTGCACGGCTGTGTGTCTTCTCATTAGCGTAAGTCTAGGGACCGATGACTTCAGCAGTTTAGACCCATAGGAACTTACCACCAAGGAAACGCATAACAATTGCGTTACGTTGGCTGCATGATATCAGGCGAATTCTCTCACCAGGCCCTAACATTGGCGGGAGATACTATTTTCTAGGCATGTTTACGTGCTCACTGTGCGCTCAGTACTGAAAAGAGTGACGAGACGAGATCGACAGGCATACTAGAGACACTGCCCAACACATCTGCGCAATGTTTCATTGGATTTTCACTGTTTCCGTTTCGCCATCGATCGGACCTTACTTCCCGAATGGCCCTTGTAAGAAGACAGGAAATGTATTTCTACATTACCGTATAGTAAATACGTAAACGTGGTTTGATTTATCAACTCTCGTTTTATATTACTAGAAGTATCTGAATTTTATGTGATAAGGAAATGGGGTCTGCCTCGAACTAATACACTCTTTTTCCTTGTTTTGCTACCCATCCAAGTTTCAGAGAAGTTTCACCATGTTCAGAGGGTTTATTTATTATCTGCTGAAAATTGTACGAAGATATTCATTATTTGGATTTGGAGCTTCTTGTGTTGATCGTGTTTGCAGTTAAAATTGTAGGATGTGAGGTCCGCCAGTTATGCAAAACACCGTTTTTCTTTAGTACCCAAACATGTTTCGGCACCACTATGCCATCATCAGTGGGTTTCCGTTTTATTTATTCTGTAATGTGAACATTTTTATTAAATTATTACAAACTCATGTGGATGTTTAGTTCAAACTATAATCCGTTTCTTTTTGTTAATACCTTTACCAAGTTTGAACTAAACATCCACATAATTTTGTAATCATTTAATAAAAATGTTCACATAATTTTGTAATCATTTAATAAAAATGTTCACATAATTTTGTAATCATTTAATAAAAATGTTCACATTACAGAATAAATAAAACGGAAACCCACTGATGATGGCAGAGTGGTGCTGAAACGTGTTGGGGTAATTAGAAAAAACGGTGTTCTGCATGTCTGGTGGACCTCACATCCTACACTATTATACAAAGTATTTATGCAACATTTGAGATACTAGTATTCACATTACTGTATCCGTGGTCTAGGGGTAACGTCTTTGATTCATAATCAAAACGTCTTCGGTCCCGGGTTCGATCCCCGCCACTGCCTAAATTTTGATAAATAATCATCATTGGCGGCTGAAGACTTCCGGCATAAGAAGTCAGCCTCGTTCTGCCAACGGCCTTGTCAAAGAGGGTGGAGGAGCGGATAGAGGTTCAGGGCACTTTCTTGTCCTAGGGGTGGGAAATTGCCCCTAAAGGCGGAAGAATCAGCAATAATCAACGACATGAGGATCCAGAAGGCAATGAAACCACTACATTAAAGACACGTAACGAGTATCCACAGGACATGTGGCCTGTAATTGAAGAAGTGCCATGATGATCTCTCCATTGGCAAAAGATTCCGGAATAGTCCCCCATTCGGATATCCGGGAGGGGACTGCCAAGGGGGAGGTTACCATGAGAAAAAGATTGAATAATCAACGAAAGGATAACGTTCTACGAGTCGGGGCGTGGAGTGTCAGAAGCTTGAACGTGGTAGGGAAACTAGAAAATCTGAAAATGGAAATGCAATGGCTCAATCTAGATATAGTAGGGGTCAGTGAGGTGAAGTGGAAGGAAGGCAAGGATTTCTGGTCAGATGAGTATCGGGTAATATCAACAGCAGCAGAAAATGGTATAACAGGTGTAGGATTCGTTATGAATAGGAAGGTAGGGCAGAGGGTGTGTTACTGTGAACAGTTCAGTGACCAGGTTGTTCTAATCAGAATCGACAGCAGACCAACACTGACAGGTATACATGCCGACGTCGCAAACTGAAGATGAACAGATAGAGAAAGTGTATGAGGATATTGAAAGGGTGATGCAGTATGTAAAGGGAGACGAAAATCTAATAGTCATGGGCGACTGGAATGCAGTTGTAGGGGAAGGAGTAGAAGAAAAGGTTACAGGAGAATATGGGCTTGGGACAAGGAAGGAAAGAGGAGAAAGACTAATTGAGTTCTGTAACAAGTTTCAGCTAGTAATAGCGAATACCCTGTTCAAGAATCACAAGAGGAGGAGGTATACTTGGAAAAGGCCGGGAGATACGGGAAGATTTCAATTAGATTACATCATGGTCAGACAGAGATTCCGAAATCAGATACTGGACTGTAAGGCGTACCCAGGAGCAGATATAGACTCAGATCACAATATAGTAGTGATGAAGAGTAGGCTGAAGTTCAAGACATTAGTCAGGAAGAATCAATACGCAAACAAGTGGGATACGGAAGTACTAACAAGGGAACCTCCCCATCGTACCCCCCTCAGATTTGGTTATAAGTTGGCACAGTGGATAGGCCTTGAAAAACTGAACACAGATCAATTGAGAAAACAGGAAGAAGTTGTGTGGAACTGTGAAAAAATAAGAAAAATATACAAACTGAGTAGTTCATAGGTAGATAAGCAACATCAAGGACCCAGGGACCGCAGGAGCGCCGTGGTCTCGTGGTAACGTGAGCAGCTGCGGAACGAAAGGTCCTTGGTTCAAATCTTCCATCGAGTATAAACTTTAATTTTTTATTTTCAGTTTATGTGACAAACTCTTATGTTTTCATCACTTTTTTGGGAGTGAGTATCACATCCACAAGAAAACCTAAATCGGGCAAAGTAGAAGAATCTTCTTACCCATTCGCCAAGTGTACAAGTTAGGTGGGTCGACAGCATATTCCTGTCATGTGACGCACATGCCGTCACCAGTGTCGTATAGAATATATCAGATGTGTTTTCCTGTGGAGGAATCGGTTGACCTACGACCTTGCGATAAAATGTTTTCGGTTCCGATTGGAGAGGCACGTCCTTTCGTCTACTAATCGCACGGTTTTGCGATGCCGTCGCAAAACACAGACACTAAACTTATTGCAGTGAACAGAGACGTCAATGAACGAGCGGACAGATAATAACTATGCTAAAATAAAGAAAGTAAAATTTTCACTCGTGGGAAGACTTGAACCAAGGACCTCTCCTTCTGCAGCTGCTCACGCTTCCACGGGACCACGGCACTGCTGAGCTCACGTTTTCCTTGATGTTGCCTATGTAGTCCATGGACTACTCAGTTTGTATATTTTGCTTATTTTTTCACAGTTCCACACAACTTCTTCCTGTTTTCTCAATTGATTTGTGTTCAGTTTATCAAGGCCTATCCACTGTGCCAAGTTATAACTAAATGTGAGGGGGGTGCGATGGGGAGGTTCCCTTGTAAGGAATGACGAGATACGTTTGAAGTTCTCTAACGCTATAGATACAGCAATAAGGAATAGCGCAGTAGGCAGTACAGTTGAAGAGGAATGGACGTCTCTAAAAAGGGCCATCACAGAAGTTGGGAAGGTACAAAGAAGGTAGCTGCGAAGAAACCATGGGTAACAGAAGAAATACTTCAGTTGATTGATGAAAGGAGAAAGTACAAACATGTTCCGGGAAAATCAGGAATACAGAAATACAAGTCGCTGAGGAATGAAATAAATAGGAAGTGCAGGGAAGCTAAGATGAAATGGCTGCAGGAAAAATGTGAAGACATCGAAAAAGATATGATTGTCGGAAGGACAGACTCAGCATACAGGAAAATCAAAACAACCTTTGGTGACATTAAAAGCAACGGTGGTAACATTAAGAGTGCAACGGGAATTCCACTGTTAAATGCAGAGGAGAGAGCAGATAGATGGAAAGAATACATTGAAAGCCTCTATGAGGGTGAAGATTTGTCTGATGTGATAGAAGAAGAAACAGGAGTCGATTTAGAATAGATAGGGGATACAGTATTAGAATCGGAATTTAAAAGAGCTTTGAAGGACTTACGGTCAAATAAGGCAGAAGGGATAGATAACATTGCATCAGAATTTCTAAAATCATTGGGGGAAGTGGCAACAAAATGACTATTCACGTTGGTGTGTAGAATATATGAGTCTGGCGACATACCACCTGACTTTCGGAAAAAGCATCATCCGCACAATTCCGAAGACGGCAAGAGCTGACAAGTGCGAGAATTATCGCACAATGATCTTAACAGCTCATGCATCGAAGCTGCTTACAAGAATAATACGCAGAAGAATGGAAAAGAAAATTGAGAATGCACTAGGTGACGATCAGTTTGGCTTTAGGAAAAGTAAAGGGACGGGAGAGGCAATTCTGACGTTACGGCTAATAATGGAAGCAAGGCTAAAGAAAAATCAAGACACGTTCATAGGATTTGTCGACCTGGAAATAGCGTTCGACAATATAAAATGGTGCAAGCTGTTCGAGATTCTGAAAAAAGTAGGGGTAAGCTATAGGGAGAGACGGGTCATATACAATATGTACAACAACCAAGAGGGAATAATAAGAGTGGACGATCAAGAACGAAGTGCTCGCATTAAGAAGGGTGTAAGACAAGGCTGTAGCCTTTCGCCCCTACTCTTCAATCTGTACATCGAGGAAGCAATGATGGATGTAAAAGAAAGGTTCAGGAGTGGAATTAAAATACAAGGTGAAAGGATATCAATGAAACGATTCGCTGATGACATTGCTATCCTGAGTGAAAGTGAAGAAGAATTAAATGATCTGCTGAACGGAATGAACAGTCTAATGAGTACACAGCATGGTATGAGAGTAAATCGGAGAAAGACGGAGGTAATGAGAAGTGGTAGAAATGAGAACAGCGAGAAACTTAACATCAGGATTGATGGTCACGAAGTCAATGAAGTTAAGGAATTCTGCTACCTAGGCAGTAAAATAACCAATGACGGACGGAGCAAGGAGGACATCAAAAGCAGACTCGCTATGGCAAAAAAGGCATTTCTGGCCAAGAGAAGTCTACTAATATCAAATACCGGCCTTAATTCGAGGAAGAAATTTCTGAGGATGTACGTCTGAAGTACAGCATTGTATGGTAGTGAAACATGGACTGTGGGAAAACCGGAACAGAAGAGAATCGAAGCATTTGAGATGTGGTGCTTATAGACGAATGTTGAAAATTAGGTGGACTGATAAGGTATGGAATGAGGAGGTTCTACGCAGAATCGGAGAGGAAAGGAATATGTGGAAAACACTGATAAGGAGAAGGGACAGGATGATAGGACATCTGCTAAGACATGAGGGAATGACTTCCATGGTACTAGAGGGAGCTGTAGAGGGCAAAAGGTGTAGAGGAAGACAGAGATTGGAGTACGTCAAGCAAGTAATTGAGGACGTAGGTTGCAAGTGCTACTCTGAGATGAAGAGGTTAGCACAGGAAAGGAATTCGTGGCGGGCCGCATCAAACCAGTCAGTAGACTGATGACAAAAAAAAAAAAAGTTACTGGCATAAATATTAGCAAGAAGAATAAATATATACTATTCGATATTTTACTCCCTATCGTTCTTTAGGTTACAGAAACATTTTTCGAAAGGTGTTGATATATATGCTTGATAATTAAACTTTGTCAAACGTTGAAGAGGGAATAGGAGCAGATTATGCATGTAAATCTCTGGACTCGCATTTTGCGGATGTCGCGTTTTCGTTCCACGCATACATCCTGTAGGACCAGATTTACCAAAAGTAATTCGCCTTCCCTCATCAACATTTAAAACTGCCTACCAACTATCAGCATACATATCACACATTACTGTGACCTAAAAAACACCAGTCAAAAATAAAAGTGTATATGTCCCCAAAACAACACAATGACGATAGTGCAACATGAAGAAAAATTAAATAAACAAGGCTTATTAATTGGGGAAGACATACTGGAGGACAATAATTGTAGCTGTGCTACAAATACCAAACATACTTGTGGGCACCAATGTGTAATAATAAGGTATATACTTATTCTTCATGTTAATATTTCTGTCAATAACTATAGTAATGTAAATTCTGCAAAGTCAAATACTAGTAAATGTCATAACGCATCAATTCTTTGTGTACTGTTCAATTTATAACAAATGAAACCAGTGAAGATGGAGAAACTTCTCCGTAATATGTACAGGTGGTAAAACAAGAGAATAAAATTGTTTGTTCCGGGAATTTCCCTATTACGTATTAGAAAGCAAGAGCGGAAAAAAAGATCGACGACAATTATGTTTTGGATTTGGTTATGTCATGGAATCAGCTCTAGAAAACGTAAAGGTAGTTGTTAAGTGTTGTTAAAAATGAAACTTAAATAATAAATGAATAAAAAGGAGACTATTTTGGAGGCTGGAGTGGTAGCCTCGTGCATTTTTCTCGACTGGTCGAAGAAAGTCTTTGGGATCAAGTTACCTGGAATTTGACAAAGAGCGGGTTGGACTTCTCCCGCGATTAATATACCAAAGGGAGCTGAACTGGCATCCTCGGCTTCTACTGTGCCGCCATTTAAACTATGTAAAGCATTGTGGCTGCCAGATCTCAAGTTGGAAAACTTTGTGCTGCGAAAATTTCGTGTATCTCTAAACATAACTTCGGCCGTAATTAAAATTAAAACTGATTTCTGAGATGGATAGAGACGCAGTAGAGATCTATACTGTACGTTAATTATTAACTGAGGTTAGTAGCTAAAGACCTACAGGCGATTTTCTATCGCCGTGAAGAGAGGCGTCAGTGCATATATTGCACCTGTTATTCACGCTTGCTAAAAAACTATTGAGTCCCACTCCTCGTCCAGCGCGGTTACCAGTTCTTGCCAAGTACGGTTATGTGAGTTTTATTGAGAAACGCGTCTACAAAGGCATGATCTATGAGGTTTAGGACCGGAAAGTACGCAGGCCATTCCATACATTCAAAACCTTCATTTTCCATTGTATTCCGCACCTCAGCGGTCCTGTGAGGGTCGGCATTGTTATGCGTAAATACAAACAGGGGCCTATCACACGCATAAACAGACGGACATCATCCAGAATAATCTCCCTGTAATACGACTGTCCTGTAACGGTACCTCGCGCAAAGATTTGCGACGGTATTCGGTCACTCTGCATTGTCTGCCACACCATAATGCCTAGGCCCTACCAATGACATTCATGAACATTCTGTTGTGTTTAACATGTCCCCCCCCCCCCCTTTCTCACTCTCTCACATCATCCTCGAATACGTTTCTGATGTCAGTCGACAAGCTCTCTACTCCAACGAACCCTTTCTCTACCATGGCGTGGTTGATGTGGCATGAATTTAGAAGGCTTCTGAGAATACAAACCATTCTGACTTAATCAACGGGAAATGGTCCTGGCAGAGGCACGTGTATCGGTATCGATTGCAAGGTATGCCTAGGTATGAGATGTGTGTTACTTTTCGCCAGTGGAGCTACGTATCGATACCTCTGAGTGTAGTGGCTCGTCTACGACCACTGGCATGCGTTCGCATAGTGTTTCCACCTTCATCTGCCATTTTTAATGATGAGATTATACTTCAGGATACACCCATGACTGTGGCCATGGTAGTGACACTTTACCGTCTTCGAATCATCCAACTGCCCATCCACGATTGTAAGCCTCAAATGATGTCTTGCAGATAAGTTGCCGTATAACACTGAGTGTTTCAGTAATCGTTTCCACAACAACCTTCGTCACACACCATACTGCAGGAACTGTCGAACGCCCTCAGAGCGTTCGTGCTCAGGCTCCATTCTTCGTTGCAGTTAACACGTCCCCCACTCTACATTTCCATTCACTATTGTCTGTCGGGTGCACCGCAGCAATTGTCAGTGATTCCTTAGCAAGCCCCATTTGTCCCTGACCAACTGTAATGCAGTGTAGATCAAGTAGCGAGTCTTGCGCAGTAGTGTTGTCGTGCATTTATTACAGGTGCTAAACCTCGAGTAGTCTAGACTATCAGAAATCCACGAAGCTGTGATAGCGAGTTACACCGCCTTCTCAAAAGCGTATCGCGATTTCATGCCGAGCTCGCACGCAGCAGCCGTCGTGGGCTACTAAACATGCAAAGATATTGATCTAACTCTTGCAGTCTCATTTGGTCAGTTCGTTTCTTTGGTCATTCGGTCTTGAGGTGCTTTCCAAATTAGTCCGTTCGCTCTCATAGATAAGGGCCGATCCCATACATCTCACATTCTACGATGCTCTAGCTCTACAAGGCGCGATCAAGAAGTTCCATTCGAAGACCGTAGAGTCCAGAATCTGTACGCCAATCAGACAAAATCGCAGTAAGCATTGAGGAAATCATCCGACTGATGCCGCAGGCTGGCGACGCCCATCTGGCAATACACCGAGGTTTGCTGCGTGAAGAAGTTAGTAACTGCCTGCGCTACACCTCCGTCGGACAGGATTTGCCGACCCTCCAAGGCGTTTTTTTGAAGGTTATAATCACATGACGGGAATCAGGACTGTAGAGCGGCTACTCGAGTGTCTCCCACATGAGTTGGCGAAACTTTTACGTTACAACATTTGCGATACGGGGACTTGCGAAATAAGAAAGCAGCAGCCCGAAACTTTGCGTACCATTCCACAATGGTGATTTTCGACAGACATGCTTCCCCACACACATTCTTCAATCTCTGATGGACTTACACCAGTGGTTGTCCGTCCGCAGCCATAAAAAGAACAACGGCACACATGTTTGAATGTATATTGCAACAATGTCACCATAGTTCACACTTCCGCATTCACGACACGCCCATCGGGAAGATTTGAATGCCACACTACTCCCTCGTCTATGTGTCAGTGCTTGTATCCCTCATGGGAGTCGCGTTATGTCTCATGTATGCCGCAGCACCGCCACCAGCCAGGAACTTTTTGATCGCCCCTTATGCATCTAAATAAACATCCTGCAAACCACTGTGTAGTGCATGGCTGAGGGTAGCTACCGTCTCAGCTGGCTCTCACCCGCCGAACTGTGCAATTCAGGTGTGCTCGCACTTGTCTGTTTAATACATTACATGGCACCACACTCTTCATGCACCATAGGTGAAATAGCTCCCCGTAATGATGCATGTGCAATGACAAACTTATGTCTGGAGAGAAAAACGAGGAAGAGAATATTTCACTAAAATGGTTCAAATGGCTCTGAGCACTATGGGACTTAACATCTATGGTCATCAGTCACTTATAACTACTTAAACCTAACTAACCTAATGACATCACACAACACCCAGTCATCACGAGGCGGAGAAACTCCCTGACCCCGCCGGGAATCGAACCCGGAAACCTGGGCGTGGGAAGCGAGAACGCTACCGCACTACCACGAGCTGCTGACTTCACTAAAATCTGTGCTTGAGAGGGTTGCAATAATTGCTAGTTATTCTAGTAGCTAAGTAAAGAGACTGGGCAGCGGCCTAGGCACAGTGGATACAACGGTTCCCGTGAGATCACCGAGGTTAAGCGCTGTAGGGCGTGGCCGGCACTTGGGTAAGTGACCATCCAGGCCGCCATACACTGTTGCCATTTTTCGGGGTGCGCTCAGCCTCGTGATGCCAACTGAGAAGCTACTCGACCGACTAGCTTCACCCTGTATAACGTGTCATGGCATCTGTTAACAAAGCAGGAGAGACGCTAAGAAGAGCCTGTAGCTCCTCGGCCCGTCTCACAGTCAGTAATATACAACGGAGTTGGAACTTGCGACCGGCTGTGAGCTGGCTGTATAAACCAACAGGTTCATAAGTTAATAATTACAGGATACCGCCGAAAGGTGCTGTGATAAAATATTTTTCCAGACAAAATTGGCTGGAACAGAAAACATGTGTCACAGTTTACACTTGGTTCACTCTAACACCTATCTGTATCTAATGATTTCTTTCTTAAGGTACCATTAAATGTGAAAAAAATGATTAACTCGTTTCCGGTTCTTTATTTCTCGACGGTGGAGGAAACTTTATGGGGCTTGTCTGAACCATTACTGTGGAAATTTACTTACGGTTCAGAGGTAACACCATCTCAAATGACATGAAAGTTTTAGAAAACAGAGCTCTGACGACTTCTGCCTGGCGCTCTTACATCAAAAATGCCACTAATCTCTACAAGCTAGCGTTAACTTCATAAACTTAAGATGCAGGATGGCTCATACACACACACACACACACACACACACACACACACACACACACACACACACCGAGCGAGGTGGCGCAGTGGTTAGCACACTGGACTCGCATTCGGGAGGACGACGGTTCAATCCCGTCTCCAGCCATCCTGATTTAGGTTTTCCGTGATTTCCCTAAATCGTTTCAGGCAAATGCCAGGATGGTTCCTTTGAAAGGGCACGGCCGATTTCCTTCCCAATCCTTCCGCTCCGTCTCTAATGACCTCGTTGTCGACGGGACGTTAAACACTAATCATCACCACCACACACACACACACACACACACACACACACACACACACACACACACACACACACGAGACAGAGAGAGAGAGAGAGAGAGAGAGAGAGAGACTGGACTTTACATGTAACGATAGCCTAAACAACATTCTGGATCTACAGTACATCGGCGCTGTAGAACGTGCCCAAGTGAGGCACACCATACCTCTTGACCCTGCGAGCTATGTGGCTATCACGTAAACCTTCTAATCTTACCCTCCCACACATCACCACTGAATTTTTCAGTCTCTTCAAAAGTTTCGAAAGCTTCGAGAGGCGTAACATATACCAAAAAAGTTATTTTTTACTTATCTTATTATAGAAATAATCACTATGTGGCCTATTCTACACCTTATTTTAGATCCATGTGACGATGCTGTGATGATTATATTTATATGTTTTGACGATGCCATTATAGCCTTATCACTTTAAGACATGGTGTAAAAAAGATCTGAGGATGTTCATTACGGGCTGAAACCGGTCATCGTCTAAGGAATTGATATTGTCATCAGAGACTGGAATAAAAAGCATTTGACAGTATTGGATCACTGTTTGTGTACGCGATTATGTCACAATTGGTGAAAGAAAGCGAAATAAGTGGGATTCCATACGCCTAAGTAATAAGAAAAAAAAAATATGTTTTGGCGCAGGTCGGACTAGGCGCGAACCATTCGTGTTAACCTAGTTTCCAAGCAGTGGTTGGACCAAAGGAAAGTGTACAGAACGATAATCCGAGGGTGGTGGTATCGAGTCCCTCTTGTGATAGGACATACTACGGGGAACCTTATATGAAGTATTCGATACTAAGCTTTCCCGCTTTATACGATACACATTTCACACTATCACAAATGGCAAAATTCAACTTTTGGTGCAATACGAGTATACTGTATCAAGCAGCATTATACACGAGATACGTTGAATATAACACACCCATATAGCGAATTACAGCTCATTTAAATACAATTAACAGAAATCTGTAATTTACGGAAAATTATCTGTCTGTAATCATCAGTCTTGCGAAATTTACAGATAAACTTATTATTTCATTTCTGTAACCATCAGGCAATAATCACCCCGAAATTTTAGTGTTAAAATCAATTCAGTCATTAAATGGGAAATTAATTGTCAAAATTTGATTATTTCATAAAACGTGAAAATTAATGTTTTGGATAGGTTTCTGGCTAACTGATGCACTAAAAGACAGTTCACTATGAGGAGATCATGTTTCTATAACTACTCAAATAAGATTCATTGTAATAAAGTCTGTCATAAACAATCTATTATTTCGACTTTTGTATCCCGCCTGGGAAGCGACGCGTGGGTAAGGAACAGGAACAGGAAAAGGTACTAATGTCTCCGTACTGCAGATACAGTTAAGGCACCTTTACTAGCGGATAACGTATGCAAACATATTACATAACTTGCAAGGTGGTGTGGAGTTGAAGCGAAGTGTCCTGGCTGTCTGATGAAATGGGGAAAATCTGTAGCGGAGCTCGTAGAGCTGCACGGCAGCAGCTAGCACTCTAAGCGCCAAGCCCGTAAAATTTACGGGCCTGGGATCGCGCGAAAATCACCAAGCCCGTAAAATTTACGGGCCGCTACATTTAATTTCATTCAAAACACTGCAACGTTATTTCTACGGGTTTGGCCAGCGCTATACGTTTTTCAGATGTTTATTAACAAAATGCGTCCATAGATGTCACGGCAGCGCTGTAATTCATGTTAAAACTTATCTTTGCGTTCTCAGTCTGTATATCATTCAGTTGTTTGTCATCATGTTTCGGCGCGGTTTATCAGACGCAGAAATTGCGGATTTGATCAATCATAGCGACACTCTGGATAATGTAGAGAGTGATTCAGACGATTCTGAATGCAATGGTGTGTTTGAAGGTACGTATTTCCGAATTTTCCACGTAATTGTGCAGTACGCACATATCTGTTGAACATGTGTAAACGATGTATCTAGTTACACATAATGTGATATTCTTTTTAGAAGACGAGATTGATGACAGTTTGTCTTCAGATGAAGACGAGAATGATGTTGAAGGTGTTGCTTCAAATCCAGCAGCTGTGCCGTATCCGAAAGACAGTGAGTGGACTGCAGTTGACACCTACCGACCTCTGCCTGTCAACACGACACCCAGGCAGATACTAGTGGATATTGATGAGTCGAGTTCTGTACTGGATTGCAGTAAAGTGTTCCTTACTGACAGTGACGTAAATGAACTCAAGAGACAGACAAATTTGTATGCATCACAGACAATACAGAAGAAAAGAAGAGGAAATAATCTGAAGCCCCATTCAGTTTTGAGTTCGTGGAAGCCAGTGACTATAAGTGAGATGAGGCGTTTCTTGGGTATTATTTTCCACATGTGTGTTTCGAAAAAGCCAAAAATTGCGGACCATTGGAGCACTAATCCTGTTCTTAGTTGTAACTTTTGTCCCCATGTCATGAGCCGTTTGCGTTTCACTCAGATACTGTCATGCTTGCATCTTGTTGACAATTCAAATCAGAAAAAACCAGGCGAAGATGGATTTCATCCACTTTACAAAGTTTTGCCATATTATAATAATTTGAAGGAGCGATGTATCCAGGCATATCGTCCCTCAGAAAAAGTGACAATTGATGAAGGAATTTGCCCATTTCGAGGTCGTGTGAGTTTCCGTGTTTACATGCAAAATAAGCCTCATAAGTATGGACTGAAAGTATATGCTGTTGCTGAAGCCAGTAGTGGCTATGTTGTAAATTTTGAAGTTTATGCTGGTAAGCATATTGTTGACAATTCTTCGTCTGCGGTTATTTTGCGATTGTTGTCTGACAGCAGCTTGCTGAACAAAGGCCACACTGTGTATTTAGATCGATTTTATTCCAGTCCAGAGCTATTTCAGCAACTGGCAGAGAAAGGCACTGGAGCTGTTGGTACTGTGAACAAATCCAGGAAAGGATTGCCTAAAGATTTAGTATCTGCTAAGCTGAAAAAGGGCGAAATGTCTTTTCGGCGTAAAGATAATGTATTGGCAATGAAGTGGAAAGATAAGAGAGATGTGTATACATTGTCTACAAGGCATCAAGCAACATTTGGTACGCATACTAAGAGAAATGGGTCTGTAGTATTGAAACCACTTCAGGTACTTGATTACAACCTCAATAAAATTGGAGTGGATATTGGAGACCAACGCCTGCAGTACAATCCGTTCCAGCACAGAACTGTGAAATGGTGGCGAAAATTATATTTCCATTTGCTGCTTATGGGAGTATCAAATGCATTTTGGCTGTACAATGCAGTGCACAGGAAGAAAATTACAATAACAGACTTTATAACAGTGCTTGCAGTTCAGCTTGTTGAAGACGACACACTTGAATTCATTCCAAGAAATGAAGGAACTGTAGGTCGGCTAACAAAGAGACATTTTTTGCAGCACATACCTGCAACTACTAAGAAGTATGCTGCTCGTGTGTGTCACGTGTGCAGTTCCAGGAGCAAGAAACAGAGTGGCAAGGCTTCTCGCAAAGAGACACGATACGAATGTGAACAGTGTGGCGTTGCACTCTGCCTGGAACCTTGCTTTAAAATTTTCCACACTAAAAAACAATATGATTCTGTGTGAAATTTATATGTAATACTGTATACTATCAGAAACATGTAATGTAGTGCCACAATTTTGGTTAAAAATAAATCACAATTGTATTCCCTTATTCGTATGACTTTTTCTAAATTCTTAAAACATCTAAGTGATTTCTATAACTGTACCTTAAAGCTGTGCATTGTAAAGTAGTTTCTTTCACTCAGAATTAAAGTAGAAATGTGCAGCTTCAAGATGGTACCAAATTTGCCACAATCCAAACAGTAGATTTGATGCAGTAATTTTTTTAATATTGGTAAAATTGCCCGGTTTCTAGGGACGGGTGCATAAAATAGGCCTGGTACAGAGAGTGCTAGAGGGCGCTGCCGTCGGTGTCTCGTGGTAGTGCCAACCTTTGAAACTATGTGGCATCGTTACTATCGATACCACATCGATCATTTGGTCAATACAAGACTGTGAAATAAAATTTGAACCACAAAATCTATTTAGGCATTGTGTAAAGTAGTCCAGAATATGTTAGCGTCAAAATTCCTGCCGTAATTAACGAGATATTAATTATTTTCTATGAAGCTTTGTTAGTCACATTTCTCTGTTGGAATTTCTATACTAAATTTGTAAAATAATTTTAGAAAACACATTTGTTATAATCGGTTACTTATTATCATCAAAACTGTAGCTGTAATTTCTTATGAAGCAACCGATTTTAATCGTATCTCAGTTTATGTGATTTTCTTGAACAACAGTGTCAAAGAACTTTTATTGTCGAGGAACTACATAAATCATTTAGCCTAAGACATCTGTATTGACAGTATCGGGGCAGCTGTTTACAGTTAGTTCGAGTTCATGATCTGTAAAGCAGTTTCTTTGAGCTGTGCGTTGTACAGATCGTCTGTATCAATATAAACATTAACACAAAATGTAAACTACGTGTTGGTGTAAATTAATTAATATCATCGGCTTTCCACATTGACTTCTGGAATACATGCAGTGAAGCAGGTAATATTATGCACCCCAATTAACATTGAATATGTGGTAAAATCGTCGAAACCTACAAAGAAAGTACATATGCCAAGCATTTCATTGAACTGAATACGTTCGTAATCTACGTGTATAGTAATCGAACATATTAGCTATAACCTGATAACGAGAGTGTTTTAGTCTATATCGACAATTTTTTATTCATTTTCAGTTGTTGGTGACTTACACTGCAATTCGTCATCCGTTACCGAGAAAGCATACTAACATAAATGCCTGATGTCCCGCATTACTCACGCGAAAAATGCTATTTTTTCTAAATACTTGGCCATCTGGAGCTCTCATTTCCTTCATTTCCATTTCTGGCAAATTCCTGCCTATACGACAAATTTGGACGAAATTAGTGATGCAGTTTAAGCGTGCTCCCCTTGTATGTTTTACTTATCCTGTAAGGTACTTAACCATTTCTTGTGAGGTGGCGATGTAGCTTAGGTGATGGTGAGAAAGCAGCCCCTCTCTGTTCCCAAAGATTCTAGTATCAGTCAATTTTTAAAGTATAGTCTTCATTTGGAAATACACCGTTGGACGCGTACTAACGCTATTTGCCACGGACAGTTTACGATAGACCACCTATTCCTTAAGATCCGGTTAGACCTAAACACGGTAAATATACCATAATAACCATTGCATGCAGTGCGTAATAAGTAGCTTTCAGCGGTAGAGAAAATCTCCGTAAAGGACCACGTGACTGCAATAAGAATCAGTAACAGCCAGAGAAACGGCAAAAATAAATGTTCACCCACTGGTCAATCACTCTCACCACAGACGAAATTACGTAAAACAAAAGTGAACGAACAAGTCAGAATACATATTAAACGGAATACAAGCTACTTCACGTTCACAGACATAGCTTTCACAATGAGCCTCGCCCAGAAAACAGACGGAAGCACGCCAGACCGAACCACTATTTAGCTAACGGTAGTGTGGCTGAGCTCACTGTGTTTTTGTTTTTTTTTAAATAACAAACAACCAACGCATTTACGACTTTCCCCCATATGACGTGCCCAATACTTCTTCCTCGATCCACAGGCTGCGCACAAATTCAGCCAAATTACTAGAGGGATTCTATCGAACTCTAATGCCATCGCCCATAAATCAATGGCGTCAATAAACAGCTGAAAGTGCACGGCAAGCGACAAATGCAGTTACTCATCGGGTTTCCAGGCGGTTTGCCTGCGGCAAGGAAAGTATATATCCGAAATACCCAACTAATGTCATTGTGGAAATAACACCGAGAGGCAAAACTCCACTTCCCAAGACGTGGTATAATTGTGCTCCGGCAAACGCACTCTCGCACACATTGACAGCCTTCCGATGGAGGACAGTTTGTGTGCTCCTAAAGTAGAGGTAAGCTCTAGACAAGATGGCTGACATGGATTCACACGGCCTACGGCAGTTAGCAACCACTGTCAGACGGCTAGGCACACAAAAACACCGCTGGCATGGATTAGGCGTCGTACTAAGTTCTCCAGTGCACTTTTCTACTTACAACACGAGGAAATCCATCAGACCGACTTACATACATGGTGAGTCAGCTGCGTCTACCGCTATCGTTTCAAGCAACCCTCAGTGTTATATCTGGCTTTCATATACCACGCACGAGATTATCGTATTCTCTAGCTGGCGGCGCGCAAACTGTTACTTCTGCAGAAAAATTAATAGGACCTAACTGCTCTTTTTTTTTTTTTTTTTTTTTTTTTTTTTTTTGAGCCCATCAGTTTGTAACTGATTTGATCCGTCCCGCCACGAATTCCTGTTTTGTGTCAACCTCCATTTCAGAATAGCTCTTGCAACTTACGTCCTCCATTATTTGCTGGATGTATTCTATTCTCTGCCTTTCTCTACAGTTTTTGCCCTCTACAGCTCCCTCTAGCACGATCGAAGTTATTCCCCAATGTCTTAACAGATGTCCTATCACCCAGTCCTTTCTCTTTGTCTGTGTTTTCCACGTATTCCTTTCCTCTCTGGTTCTGCGTAGACTACCTCATTCCTCACCTTATCAGTCCACCTCATTTTCAAGATTCGTCTATAGCACCACATCTGAAATGCTTCGATTCTTTTTTTTTAGTTTTCCCACAGTCCATGTTTCACTGCCATACAATGCTGTGCTCCAAACGTACATTCTCAGAAATTTCTTCCTCAAATTAAGGCCTATGTTAGATACTAGGAGACTTCTCTTGGCAGGGAATTTCTTTTTTTCCAGTGCTTATCCGTTTTTGACGTCCTCCTTGCTCCGTCCGTCATTGACTATTTTCTTGCCTAGTTAGTAGAATTGCTTAACTTCACCTACTTCGTAACCATCAATCCCAATGTTAAGTTTCTCGCTGTTCTCATTACTTTCATGTTTCTTCGATTTATTCTCTGTCTATTTTCTGCACTAATTAGGCTGTTCATTCCATTCAGCAGATCATTTAATTCTTCTTCACTTTCACACAGGATGTTCAGTGAATAGTCTCATTGATATCCTTTGACCTTGAATTTTAATTCCAGTCTCGGACCTTTCTTTTATTTCCATCATTGCTTTTTCGGTGTACAGTTTGAACAGTAGGGGCGCAAACCTGTCAGATCTTCCGACCACACAGCTATGGCTCCTGCAATGTAGAAACGTGTTGACAGTCTCATTAGAAGTAAGCAACAGATGACAATCAAACACGTCGCTGCTCATCTGGACTTCTGTGTTGGTAGCGCTGACACAATCGTCCATCAGTAAAACTGTGAGCCCGCTGGATTTCTCGCTGCCTCACAGAAGATCAGAAAGAGCTTCCCCATCCGTTTGGTCCAACGAAGGCGTCTCTCCACGGGAAGCAGTACGTGGATGATGAGTTTATTGATGCAGCAAGACATTGGGTCCGGCGTCGACCAAGGAAATCACACCATGCGGGCACACAATCTTCATTTAGGTGTTGTAATATCGTTTCGTTGAACAGAGATTATGTTTTGAAAAATGAAGTTTTGCAGCCAAAATAGTGGGGAATAATATCATGCATTGGAAATTTGAATTAAACCAACCTGCTTTCAGGAAAAAAGGGTTGGACACTCCTCGTATGAATAAAATGTCATACACACCACATTTACATCTGAAATTTGCCAACTCAGAAATATAAAGCCTTTGAACTCCACAGTGCTGTAGAAAAATTTAGTGCCAAAAAAAAATCAAGTGGTATTTCTATGCTGCAGCATGAATAAAACTCATAACACACAAAAACTATTAAATGGTGCCAAATACATCTTACGTCTGTCAAAAAGGCAAAATGACAGTTGACATATTAGTGTATTAATACGTTGTTTAATGGTTAAAAGTAACTAATGAAATATTGTTGTATCGTACTTTTGATACAACCACAGAAGGATATTATACTCGTCGCCGCTCTCAGCTATTTATAGTGTGCTGAGGGAAACACGGTGAGAGGGGAACACTGAAACACATAATGATTAGTGACTAGAACATACACTTACTGACGAATACTCAACTTCGTACAAGTCGGCTCAGGCAGGAGATCCTGAAGTTCTGCCACTATTCCAGAAGCTAAAGCTAGATAGTTCTTGTCGCACTTGAATGTTCACTGAAGATGGGCTGATGTAGACTCGCTAGAAGCAGACGATGCGACGTTAAGTACAGACGTAGGAGGCGGCCTTCTCGATAGTCGGCTGACATGGAACTTTGCACTCTGCTGTGGCGCCAGAGCATATCTCTTCTCTGGCGGAGTCACCGCTGCTACTTCTTGGTGCGGCAATAGTTGGGCTGTAAGCCGCCTCTGTAGCGGGCTGCCGACTTATCGACCCCTGTGGTGCTCCTTGGTGTCGTGTGCTGTGCTTACGACACCACAAATTTATGTCATAAAATCCGAGAGAGTGTGATACAATTTTAATTAAAGCTATCACAAAGCAAAAATTAAAAGACGACTTTTCTCAGGTGACGGCAGGTAAAATTTACCGGCGTTCCGGTTATTAATGATTTGGTGGAGGCTGCGTCCTACTACATAATACTACTGCATTTATTTCACAGTCAAGTCACGTATCGACACCATCTTCAGCAGGGACATCACGAGGAAAATGGAGAAGCCACTACATTTAATAAACACCTCAAAACAGTAAAGTTATGTAATAATTGTTTTCTCTTTTCAGGTACGTACCCATGGACAACCGCAGACGGGGCCAGATAGTCAAAATTCGAACTGATTTGGTGAGTTTGAAAATGTTTTGTGGTTCAAGAAATAAATTGAAAAGAAGCACAAGGAACTCAATGTATCTCAATGGACTAATAGGTGCCTACTTCGTATTTTTAAGACATGCATATTTCAATACTATATCTGAAGTAAATGTTTTTCATATTATTGCTACAAAAATCAATATTACCATCTTGACTCAGTGATCTGAAGTAGTATCCTTTTATGCTTAAATCCAGAGTATCCAACGGTGTTATAAAATGAAGCTAGAAAGTATTCACAACAATAATTTACTAAGATTCCCACGATGTTGGACTGAAACTCAAACCTGTTTAAGTCTGAAGTAGGTAAATACGCCAGAATGACTGAGAAAATCTTGATGGATATCATTAGAAATGCAACATTACGGCTCTCAAAGTGGAGAAAAAGGGGACTACTTCCTGAAAGGTCAGTTCAACTTCGACACTTAATTTCCATATAGCACTTCGTATTTGTTCACATTAATGTTTTCTTTTCTAATAAACTTCTTGATTATAATTGAAAGAAAATAGCCCTCGGTCACTATTTTTAACGAATTAACCGGGTTTCAACACTGCTAGGAATGTCTTCCTCAGAATTTAAATCAGTGAATGGTCTATAACGTGGTCACAGAATTATGAGTAAAAATGTTTGATACAGAGTATAAGTACAGAATCATCGTGAAAAATTGACAGTACGTATATGTCATTTATAAAATAATAAATATGGCAAAAGGGCATTAGTCACAAAGAAATTTAAGATAAAAAATTATGATGGCGAGCCACTAAGGGCTGCTCGTTATCTGCGTGGTTACAGGTTGCAAAACGGACTGATGTGTCCGCGTTGACAAATGCGGCCAGGAGAACATGGCAATGCAACGACAGCGCCATCTACTAGCCGTAGATACAATTAGGCTACTTCACATTGAAATACAGGCAGAAATGAATATAAATGAACAGTATTTGGTACATAATGGAAAGCACTGTTTGTTTGATAGTAGCATACAACATAACATTTTGTCTACATCAAAGCTTATAACAGTAAAATAAAACATGAAACCTTCTTATGAAAATGTAGACAGGACTGAACAACAACTTGTAGAAAGCAATATTGACGTGAAATACAGTCAAGAAACATTTGATAATTAGAAAACATAGGACTACCTTAGAAGGAAAAGAACATTTCGACAACCCGCACAAGGAGACCCGAAGTCAGATATCGAGTAACGGCTTTATACTGTTGAAAAATTTTTGTTACGTAGCTGTAGCTGTTCGTTAAGAATGAGGCTATCCTTTCGAGGAAAATGTTTGAAAATCTCTAATTCTTCTAGAATATCTAGTCTTCGCCCTTTCTTTTCGGTGTGCAAAATGTTGCTACCGCAGATGGCTTTAGGTGAATGACCCGTAATTAGAAGATGGTCTGCAAAGGACGAATTTTGGGGCTGGTGCCATTTTTTCTTAGCAAGTGTTCTTTATATCTGGTAGTGAATGCACGTCGAGTTTGTCCTATATAGTAAGAGGAGCAAGTATCGCAGACAATTTTATAGACACCAGAATTTTATAGACACTAGGGGAACGAGCAGGATGTAAATTATGAATAAAGGTTTTTTTCAAATTGTTATTAATAGAAGAAATAACGTTGCAATCGTATTTATTTTGAAGAATGCGTTGGATCTGATAAGAGATAGGCCCCACAAAAGGAATAGAGAAGTATTTTTTTGAGTTAGACTCCTCAACAGTAGTGCCTAGCGTAGTAATTCTTCCGGCAGTTTTCTTTTTAAGGACGTCATCTACTATGTTAGGTTAATACTCGTTGTTAACTGCTATTGTTTTAAGTAAATTGATTTCGTCGTCGTAGTTTTCTTAAAAAGTGGGATGGAAATGGCTCGGTGAACAGCAGAATAAAAGAAGACTTTTTATGCGATTGTGCATGAGATTAACAAGATCCAAAATTTTGAATTTCTTTCTTGATTTCTGTCTTTGATGTCGAAAGCCATAACTGAAACTGAACGAAACGTGTTTAGAAAGCTACACTTATTTAGACTGACTAGGTACAGTTGTGAACAGAACCAATATACGACAATATGAATGTGGGAAACCTCCCAAATCAACCCTAAATTAGTCAGATGGAATTAATTTTTAGCAGCCTAAGATTACATCAAGTTTACCCTTGTCTCATCAGTCCGCCACACTATTGTGCAAAATGCAACCAGGATGCAGAATGCGGAGATTTGTGACTGCATGTGGCATTGTGTTGCACCTATAGACTTACAGGAGTTCCCAGTGCTTGAGATCACTTCCTTTCCTCCTTGGAATTTCAAATGTTTCCCTTTCTCTGGCAGAAAACGATGCTTTTTTTTCGACAGGTGTGTTAGGGATTACGTATAGATATATACACCTGCAACATCTTGTGGCTGTGTTATTACTACAGTAAAACAATTCCGTCTTGTAGAACTAAATACAGAACCTTCAATCCATCATGGTTCTCATTTTCCACAGATAAATGGTAAACTGCTGTAGTTATTCTTTTGTGCATAAAGGGGATGGAGCGTACTTATGCGAATTGCAGAAGATGACTGGTGCGTATACAGCCGTCAATTTATGTGCTGGGAATCGGCCAAGATGTTAGACAGGATCCTTGCTGCTCGGTTTGGTTTTAACGTGGAAGCAACAAAGCAAAGATGGGAAAAATTGTGTCGCGACCTTTCTGTAAAGGTTCGTATTTATTCTGATTCTAGATTAACGCCGAAGCTACAGCTTAACCAAGGATGAGCTTAATCTCCCGCAAACAACGTGACAGAAGAAAACCGAAGCTAAAAGTGCAGTATTTCTCGACGCGCTTGATGGTGTTTAATGTTTAGCGTAGTTGCAGACAACCGTTACCAGAAATTAAAGAGAATACAGCCTCTGTCCAGATTCCTGGATAAGGCAAGAGACTTGTCTTGCTCCCTCCCCAGCACCCTCACCCCTCTTTACATACGCCTCTGTACGTGTATGTGGTACTGGTACGCAGTGAAATTGCTGCGCCACAGTACCCTAACACGCCGCTAGACAGCCAAAACAAAATGACGCAACACCTTAATAATGTGAAGACTGGAATAGTCAAATACCACATGGCGGACTTTGACATTCATTTGACATTCAAGGTGATTACGTGGTCATGAAGATTAACAAGATCCATCAGATGCGCACATGGCATCATCAATGACCGTGAATGTATGAATTAATCAATGACGTCTCACACTTCATGTCATCAATGACTGTGAATATACGATGTCGCCAAGTTGGTCGTGGGCGGGAAACTTTAATATTATAGATGGCGGGAGCAGATGTGAAATATAAATATTAAATATGGTACTGGGCGATAGATTTAAATAGTTAAGATCGCTGAATATTTTTGTAGCAATGTCAGTATATTTGTTTCTATTTAATTATTCTACTGCAGCTTCCGTGGATGAAAAAATTACTTACGCTTTTCCTTTTAAATGTGTAAATTTGTGCTATTCAGCATTCACTGCTCTCAGCCATGCTGATGCTACTACTACCGGTTTGTGCATAGTGACATAACTTGTCCATACTCGAGTGAGCAGCGTGACTAGACGGGACAGCCGCACACAGTAAGCATCCGCTTTGAAATCCGACGTGCGAGCACGCGCGGATGGACGCCACACCGCACGTGTTAGATGAACATCACCACGTGGCTACCGCATTGTCTCTGATAGGCACGTGTCACTGACATCCGATCCGCGTCAGCTACTACGGTCGCAACACTCTCCTCTGTCAGCTGAAAAGCTGGTGAACCGCATAATTTCTTCGACATATTATGCACTGTGCTTAAAACTGGCCGGACATTAGCAATACGTTACATACACACAGTGCGATTTGGCACACAGGTTATCATTAAAAGACACACTACTTGTGTAGACATGTTTGTCCCACTCTTAAATGTACACTCTGTTATATAGTAACCCAGGAATTGTGCGTCTGATAAAAACTCAGCCGTTTTACGAAAGCTTTGTTTCCCTCCATTCGTATGACTTTTCAACGAAATTCGTGGACGAGTATTTGGGTTTCGTAGTTCTGTGTTGCAGAAACTTCCGGATACAGGTAAAAGCATGTAACCTCGTAGGTACATTCTTGGATTAATCTCTTGAACCGATTAAATTTAGAACATCACAGTAGACGCGTTTTGCAGTGAAGCCGTTCTCGAAAATCTAATTGTGTTTGTTAATCTTCGACTTTAAACTTAGCTATACCTGGATCTACCACACAGCTGCAAAATACTAACGCGAATTTTTTACAGACGAATGGAAAAACTGGTAGAAGCCGACCTCGGGGAAGATCAGTTTGGATTCCGTAGAAATGTTGGAACACGTGAGGCAATAGTGACATTACAGCTTATCTTAGAAGAAAGATTAAGGAAAGGCAAACCTACGTTTCTAGCATTTGTAGACTTAGAGAAAGCTTTTGACAATGTTGACTGGAATACTCTCTTTCAAATTCTAAAGGTGGCAGGGGTAAAATACAAGGAGGGAAAGGCTATTTACAATTTGTACAGAAACCAGATGACAGTTGTAAGAGTCGAGGGACATGAAAGGGAAGCAGTGGTTGGGAAGGGAGTGAGACAGGGTTGTAGCCTCTCTCCGATGCTATTCAATCTGTGTATTGAGCAAGCAGTAAAGGAACCAAAAGAAAAATTCGGAGTAGGTGTTAAAATCCATGGAGAATAAATACATACTCTGAGGTTCGCTGATGACATTGTAATTCTGTCAGAGACACCAAAGGACTTGGAAGAGCAATTGAACGGAATTTACAGTGTCTTCAAAGGAGGATATAAGATGAACATCAACAAAAGCAAAACTAGGATAATGGAATGTAGTCAAATGAAGTAGGGTGATGCTGAGGGAATTAGATTAAAAAAGGAGACACTTAAAGTAGTAAAGGAGTTTTGCTATTTGGGGAGCAAAATAACTGATGATGGTCGAAGTAGAGAGGATATAAGATCTGGACTGGCAATGGCAAGGAAAGCGTTTCTGAAGAAGAGAAAATTGTTAACATCGAGTATAGATTTAATTTTTGGAAGTTTTTTCTGAAAGTATTTGTATGGAGTGTAGCCCTGTATGGAAGTGAAACATGGACGATAAATAGTTTGGACAAGAAGAGAATAGAAGCTTTCGAAATGTGGTGTTACAGAAGAATGCTGAAGATTAGATGGGTAGACCATATAACTAATGAGGAGGTATTGAATAGAATTGTGGAGAAGAGGAGTTCGTGGCACAACTTGACAAGATGAAGGGACCGGTTGGTAGGACATGTTCTGAGGCATCAAGGGATCACAAATTTAGCATTGGAGGGCAGCGTGGATGGTAAAAATCGTAGAGGGAGACCAAGAGATGAATATACTAAGCAGATTAAGAAGGATGTAGGTTGCAGTAAGTACTGGGAGATGAGGAAGCTTGCACAGGATAGCGTAGCATCGAGAGCTGCATCAAAACAGTCTCAGAACTGAAGACCACAACAACAACAACGGATCTGTCACCACGATCATATTACACTCTGGAGACAAAACGCTGTTATATTTGATATACTAAGATTTCACATTAATTGTTCTGTATTTTGTGTGACTACACTGACTGACTAGAGCTTGCACTATATCAATCCGTCTGAAAGAAGCCCTCGCAGTGTAATGGTTAAACATATTTCTTCTAAGGTTTCTATTGAAGCTCTGCACAAGTGAAGCTTTCAAGTTGGAAACCAATGTGTAGTGATTTATTTAAAGTTTCTCCATTAGCTTCGTGAAACGGATATTATAAAATTCTTTACCTAAGTCTGCCTGTAAACGTTTCGGAATCCTGTTAACTTTTCTGCATATTTCTCTAAATGCTTCTGAAACCATATTACCAGTCACTCCTATAGCAGAGACGTATCCATTTTCGGATTACACGTCAGTTCGCGCGACTGCTACAGTCGCAGGTTCGAATCCTGCCTCGGGCATGGATGTGTGTGATGTCCTTAGGTTAGTTAGGTTTAACTAGTTCTAAGTTCTAGGTGACTGATGATCTCAGATGTTAAGTCCCACAGTGCTCACAGCCATTTGAACCATTTTTGAACACGTCAGTTCTTGTTAATAAATATGTACTACCTGAATTGTATTTGGGATATGCAGTCAGTTCAACGAAATCGGCTTTATTAAAGTCATTAATTCGTTTTGTGTTAACGACTCTTCCCTGATAAACTTTGTGTACTGGGTTATTCCAGCTTCCGAATCATGCTTTAGTAAAAAAACGTACTTTATACAGAGTGTTACAAAAGGCACGGCCAAACTTTCAGGAAACATTCCTCACACACAAATAAAAAAAAGATGTTATGTGGACATGTGTCCGGAAACGCTTAATTTCCATGTTAGAGCTCATTTTGTTCTTCCACCTACGCTCAATGGAGCACGTTATCATGATTTCATACGGATATTCTACCTGTGCTGCTAGAACATGTGCCTTTCCAAGTACGACACAACATGTGGTTCATGCACGATGGAGCTCCTGCACATTTCAGTCGAAGTGTTCGTACGCTTCTCAACAACAGATTCGGTGACCAATGGATTGGTAGAGGCGGACCAATTCCGTGGCCTCTACGCTCTCCCGACCTCAACCCCCTTGACTTTCATTTATGGGGGCATTTGAAAGCTCTTGTCTACGCAACCCCGGTACCAAATGTAGAGACTCCTCGTGCTCGTATTGTGGACGGCTGTGATACAATACGCCATTCCCCAGGGCTGCATCAGCGCATCAGGGATTCCATGCGATGGAGGGTGGATGCATGTATCCTCGCCAACGGAGGAGATTTTGAACATTTCCTGTAACAAAGTGTTTGAAGTCACGCTGGTACGTTCTGTTGCTGTGTGTTTCCATTCCATGATTAATGTGATTTGAAGAGAAGTAATAAAATGAGCTCTAACATGGAACGTAAGCGTTTCCAGACACATGTCCACATAACATTTTCTTTCTCTGTGTGTGAGGAATGTTTCCTGAAAGTTTGGCGGTACCTTTTTGTAACACCCTGTATATATTACAGAAGAAGAGGGGAAAAAAATATACGTTTAAATGTTGTTATAAAAATACTACATTTCTTTGTTCATCAATAAGGTTTATTGATTTGACGATATAAATTTTGATACAAAAACACGCTGCATTTCCTTCATTGCTTAACAATAATATCCATTCACCGAATGACTTATGTTAGCAGATATGTTGAAAAGAGGCAAGTCTAGATTTACAAAATTTGTACACTTGGAGAAAGTTTTTGACATTGTTGACGGAATGCATTCCTTGAAATTCTGTAGGTAGCAGTGGTAAAATACAGGGAGGTAACGGTTATATACAGCTTGTACAGAAACCAGACTGTAATTATGGGAGCTGAAGGGAATGAGAGTGATGCAGTTGTTGAGAAGTGAGTGAGGCAGGGATAGAGCCTTTCACCAATGCTATACAGTCTGTAGACTGAGCGAGCAGTAAGGGAAACGAAATAAAAAATTGGAAAATGGACTAAGTTCAGGGACAAGAAATAAAATATTCTGAGGTTAACCAACACCTTGGTAATTTGTGCAGAGACAGCAAAGTACTTAAAGTAGCTGAAAAGAATGAGTAGTATCTTGAAAAGACGTTATGATTATCAACAGAACTAAATCAAATTTAGGCGCATAAAGTCAAATTAAATTTTGCGATTCTGATGGCATCAGATTCGGGAATGTTAACTTATGGATTGCTATTTGGGCACCAAAAAAGACCTGATGATTACCGATGTATAGAAGATATGAAATTTAGAGTAGTTGTAGCAATAAAAGGAATTCTGAAAAAGAGGAGTTTTTTAACAACGAACACAAATTTAAGTATTACAAAGAGTTCTGTGGAAGTATTTTCTAGAGTGTAGCCTCGTACTGTAGTGGAAGCAGAGATATGCAGTTCAGGCAAGAAGAAAATGAATATTATTGAAATGCGACGGTATATAAGAATACTGAAGATTAGCTGGATAGATCACGTTGCTAACATTGAAGCACTGAATCGAATTACGGAAAAATACATTTATTGTACATCTTGATTACAAGCAGGGATTGACTGACAGTACACATTGACAGTCATCAAGGAATCGTTAGTTAGGTAACAGAGGGAAGTTTAGGAGATGAAAATTGTAGAAAAGGCCTAGGATGAACACAGTAAAGAGGATCAAGCGCACGTCGATTCTATTAGTTATTTTACAGGATAAACTTGTGGGGAGAGCTGTGTGGGTTACGTTCTAACATAAGCATGTCTGTGAGAATTAATACTGTGACTGATGCTATGCGGCTTGTATTATTATAATTAGTTGATACCATCACCCTCTGAAATATTAAAATACAAGGGTGAGTCAAATGAAAACCTTAAATTTGTAATAAGAAATCGAAATTTCGCGCCGCTATCCTGTGAGTTGGTAAGCGTGCTACAAACAGCGTGCAGAATGGCCTGTAGGTGGCAGCATAGTGCAGATGCACACGTATCGTCGCAGTATCAGTATAATGATGGCCGCACCACTTGCGACTTTCACCAGGGGAGAACAGCGATCTGCTATTCGGTTTTTGCGTAGTGAAGGTGTGAAACCTATTGAAATTCATCGACAAATGAAAGTTCAGTACGGTGATGCATGTTTGTCACAGCAACAAGTCTACGAATGGAGTAGGAAGTTCGCAAACGGTGTGACTTCAGTGGAAGATGCTCCTCGTCCTGGTCAGGCACAAGTTGTGACTTCACAGAGCATTGCAGCAGTTGAAGCCATAGGGAAGGAAAACCGCCGAGTGACACTGAATGACACTACAGCATGTTTACAGGTTAGTCATGGGTCAGCACACCACATTGTCCATGATGTGCTCCAGTTTGGTTCAAATGGCTCTGAGCAATATGGGACTTAACATCTGAGGTCATCAGTCCCCTAGAACTTAGAAATACTTAAACCTAACTAACCTAAGGACATCACACACATCCATGCCCTATGCAAGATTAGAACCTGCGACCGTAGCGGTCGCGCGGTTCCAGACTGAAGCGGCTAGAACCGCTCGGCCACACCGGATGGCTGTGCTCCAGTTTCACAAAGTGTCTGCAAGATGGGTGCCACGGCACCAGACTCCCGAAATGATAGAACGACATGTTGATGCTTGTGAAGAAGATCTTCGGCGCTTTGAACGAGAAGGTGATGGCTTTCTTGCAAGAATCGATACTGGGGACGAAACCTGGGTTCACTTCCATCAACTGGAAACGAAGAGAGCGAGCAAGGAATGGCGCCATTCCTCATCACCAAAAATAAACAAGTTTCGAACAGAACCATTAACAGGGAAGGTTATACTGACTCTCTTTGTGGACGAAAAAGGCGTCATTTTGGAGCATTACATGCCTAGAGGGACCGCTGTCACCAGTGCATCACACACAGATCTCCTAAAAAATCATCTGCGCCCTGCAATCAAATCAAAGCGACGTGGATTGCTGTCAGCAGGTGTCCTTTTGAAGAGGTACGCCACGCGGTGCACGAGTGGTTGCGCGGACTACCAAAATTATTTTTTTCTAAAGGAATTTATGCACTTTGTAAGCGCTGGAGGACTTGCATTGAGCGTCGGGGAGATTATGTTGAAAAATGACACAGCTTTGTACCATTTCTACGCAACAAATAATATTTGAAAAAATATAAAAAAAATATTTAAGGTTTAGATTTGACTCACCCTCGTACTTACCATTCCTCCTGAAACATCCTTATACACTACTGGCCATTAAAATTGCTGCACCACGAAGATGATGTGCTACAGACGCGAAATTTAACCGACAGGAAGATGATGCTGTGATATGCAAATGATTAGCTTTTCAGAGCATTCACACAAGGTTGGCGCCCGTGGCGACACCTACAATGTGCTGACATGAGGAATGTTTCCAACCGATTTCTCATACACAAACAGCAATTGACCAGCGTTGCCTGGTGAAACGTTTTTGTGATGCCTCGTGTAAGGAGGAGAAATGTACCATCACGTTTCCGACTGTGATAAAGGTCGGATTGAAGCCATTGCGATTGCGGTTTATCGTATCACGAAATTGCTGCTCGCGTTGAACGAGATCCAATGACTGTTAGCAGAATATGGAATCGGTGGGTTCAGGAGGATAATACGGACCGCCGTGCTGGATCCCAACGGCCTCACATCACTAGCAGTCAAGATTAAGGCACCTTATCCGCATGGCTGTAACGGATCGTGCAGCCACGTCCCGATCCCTGAGTCAACAGATGGGGATGTTTGCAAGACAACAACCATCTGCACAAACAGTTCGTCGACGTTTTCAGCAGCACAGACCATCAGCTTGGCGACCATGGCTGCGGTTACCCTTGATGCTGGATCACAGACGGGAGCGCCTGCGATGGTGTACTCAACGACGAACCTGGGTGCACGAATGGCAAAACGTTATTTTTTGGGATGAATCCAAATTCTGTTTACAACATCATGGTGGTCGTATCCGTGTTTGGCGACATCGCGGTGAACGCAAATGGAAGCGCGTATTCGTCATCGCCATACTGGCGTATCACCCGGCGTGATCGTATGGGGTGCCATTGGTTACACGTCTCGGTCACCTCTTGTTCGCATTGACGGCAGTTTGAACAGTGTACGTTTCATTCCAGGTGTGTTGCTACCCGCGGCACTACCCTTCATTCGATCCCTGCGAAACCCTACATTTCGGCAGGATGATGCACGACCGCACGTTACAGGTCCTGTACGGGCCTTTCTGGATACAGAAAATGTTCGACTGCTGGCCCGGCCAGCACATTCTCCAGATCTCTCACCAACTGAAACCGTCTGGTCAATGGTGGCCGAGCAACTGGTTCGTCACAATACGCCAGTCATTGCTCTTGATGAACTGTGGCTTCGTGTTGAAGCTGCACGGGCAGCTATACCTGTACACGCCATCCAAGCTCTGCTTGACTCAATGCCCAGGTGTATCAAGGCCTTTATTACGGCCAGAGTTGGTTGTTCTTGGTAATGATTTCTCAGGATCTATGCACCCAAATTGCGTGAAAATGTAATCACATGTCAGTTCTAGTATAATATATTTGTCCAATGAATACCCGTTTATCATCTGCATTTCTTCTTGGTGTAGCAATTTTAATGACCTATAGTGTAGTAATAGTGAGACCTTTGGCATTTTTGGCAGGTTGAAACCGTCTGATGCAAAGTTACACGGGGTTATTCATCAGTGGCCTTGGGTTTCAGAAGGCGACTTCGTGAAAATTTCAAGACATTCAGAAAAATTGCACATTTCAGTGGACAGCACATGTCTCCAAGTTTCGATTTGTAATACGCCCCTTGGCGTAATTTCAGAACGCACTTCTAGGGAGCAGGTGTAGCAGAAAATGTAGACAGAATATCTGCTCCGTATTGTCACATTGAAATAGATCGTGCCTGCAGATTGACAACACAATGAACAGCTTTCTGAAGCGATCTGCTGGCGTCGTGCACTCCCAGGACTTCAATAAATGGCATTCACGTGCTCTTCCGACTGTAATGACGTTTTGTTACTTGACAAACGGAGCGCATGTTGAAAATCTGCGATTTAAATCCTCGGTGTAAGTGAAAAGTCTTCGATTTATAACCAAAATGCCATGGGTTCTAGCACAACCACCGTTCCAAATTTTCGGCGTAATAAGTCATCCTCGCTCTGCCAACGGCCATATCAAAGAGGGCGGAAGAGAAGACAGAGGTTCTCTTGTCCATGGGTTCGAAAACTGGTCCAGAAAGACGGATGAATCAGCAATGACCATCGCATAAGGATGCAGAAGGCAATGGAAACATAAGATGTGACCTGTAATTAAAGTGTCATAACTCATCAACCTCCCCCCCCCCCCCCCCCCCCCGGTTCAGGTGTGTGTGTGACCTATACGCCAACGTCGCAGGCAGAAGGTAAAGAGACAGAGAAAATATATTGTAAGGATAGTTCAGCTTGAAAATGGCGATGAACATTAATAATCGTTGGGGCTGGAACGCCGTTGTAGCAGAAGGAATAGAAGAAAGGGCTACGGGAGATTATTTCCTAAGCAGTATCACTGAAAGAGCAGGAAGGCTAATTGAGTGATGCAACAAATTTCATATCGTAAATAGCGAATACTCTCCTCAAGAATAACAAGATATAACTGTAAAAGACTTCAGATATGGGAAGGTTCCAGACGGGTTACATCATGGTGAGAAAGAGATTCACAAATCAGCTATTGGATTATAGGGCGTGCCCAGGAGCATAAACAGACTCGTATCATAATTTATTATTGTAATAAATGCACATATTTTGTGCACAAGTTACATAAATTACATAGCGTTGTGATATCACACCTTATTCGTCATATTTCAGTGCTCACATTGTTTATTATTTATAGTTTTCTACCAGTGATTTTACTCGTTTTTTACATGATTCAGTAATTACGAAGATTAATTTTATTAATTATCAATTTAGTAATCACGAAGAGTTTACCGAAATTTAAGAGAATCGTTTAGAAGAATCGGTGTGAAAGGAAATGCAATACACAAGTACTGACGAATAAGGAAAAGGATGTTGATAAAGCTATAAACAATTCAGTTCAAGAGACAAAAATATCAGTGAGAAGGGCAGTCACAGGTGTTGGCCAGACCGGCACAGTTACAACGAAGATAAGTTCGAAGAAACTTGAGGTAACAGAAAAATACATCAATTGAGGGACGAAACGAGAAAGTTCAAAAAATTTTAAGGGGTAGACGAGGATACAGTACTATAAATCACTTAAGAATTAAATAAATAGGGTGTGCAGGGAAGCTAAGGGGAAATGGCTGCATGAATAATGTGAAGAAATGGAAAAAAAAGATTGTTGAAAGGACTGGCTCAGCATATGCAAAAGTCAAAAGAAACTTCGCTGTAATGAAAAGCAATGGTGGTAACATTAAGACTGTAAACTGAATTTCACTGTTACACTCCTGGAAATTGAAATAAGAACACCGTGAATTCATTGTACCAGGAAGGGGAAACTTTATTGACACATTCCTGGGGTCAGATACATCACATGATCACACTGACAGAACCACAGGCACATAGACACAGGCAACAGAGCATGCACAATGTCGGCACTAGTACGGTGTATATCCACCTTTCGCAGCAATGCAGGCTGCTATTCTCCCATGGAGACGATCGTAGAGATGCTGGATGTAGTCCTGTGGAACGGCTTGCCATGCCATTTCCACCTGGCGCCTCAGTTGGACCAGCGTTCGTGCTGGACGTGCAGACCGCGTGAGACGACGCTTCATCCAGTCCCAAACATGCTCAATGTGGGACAGATCCGGAGATCTTGCTGGCCAGGGTAGTTGACTTACACCTTCTAGAGCACGTTGGGTGGCGCGGGATACATGCGGACGTGCATTGTCCTGTTGGAACAGCAAGTTCCCTTGCCGGTCTAGGAATGGTAGAACGATGGGTTCGATGACGGTTTGGATGTACCGTGCACTATTCAGTGTCCCCTCGACGATCACCAGTGGTGTACGGCCAGTGTAGGAGATCGCTCCCCACACCATGATGCCGGGTGTTGGCCCTGTGTGCCTCGGTCTATGCAGTCCTGATTGTGGCGCTCACCTGCACGGCGCCAAACACGCATACGACCATCATTGGCACCAAGGCAGAAGCGACTCTCATCGCTGAAGACGACACGTCTCCATTCGTCCCTCCATTCACGCCTGTCGCGACACCACTGGAAGCGGGCTGCATGATGTTGGGGCGTGAGCGGAAGACGGCCTAACGGTGTGCGGGACCGTAGCCCAGCTTCATGGAGACGGTTGAGAATGGTCCTCGCCGGTACCCCAGGAGCAACAGTGTCCCTAATTTGCTGGGAAGTGACGGTGCGGTCCCCTACGCCACTGCGTAGGATCCTACGGTCTTGGCGTGCATCCGTGCGTCGCTGCGGTCCGGTCCCAGGTCGACGGGCACGTGCACCTTCCGCCGACCACTGGCGACAACATCGATGTACTGTGGAGACCTCACGCCCCACGTGTTGAGCAATTCGGCGGTACGTCCACCCGGCCTCCCGCATGCCCACTATACGCCCTCGCTCAAAGTCCGTCAACTGCACATACGGTTCACGTCCACGCTGTCGCGGCATGCTACCAGTGTTAAAGACTGCGATGGAGCTCCGTTTGCCACGGCAAACTGGCTGACACTGACGGCGGCGGTGCACAAATGCTGCGCAGCTAGCGCCATTCGACGGCCAACACCGCGGTTCCTGGTGTGTCCGCTGTGCCGTGCGTGTGGTCATTTCTTGTACAGCCCTCTCGCAGTGTCCGGAGCAAGTATGGTGAGTCTGACACACCGGTGTCAATGTGTTCTTTTTTCCATTTCCAGGAGTGTAGATGCAGAGGAGAAAGAGAGGGTAGGTGGAAAGAATACGTTAGAGACCTCTATGAGAGGGAGGACATTTTTGATGAAGTGATAGCATAAGAAACCTGACTCGGTAAGGGATCTAGTAGTATTATAATCAAAATTTGAAAGAGCTCTTGAAGACTTGAAATCAAATAAAGCAGAGGGGGTAGATGCAATTCCATCAGAATTTGTAAAATTATTGGGGGAGATAATAACCAAACGACTATTCAATACAGACAGCACAATATAAAATATATGGGATTGGTAACGTACCATCAGACTTTCTTAGAAACATCATCCACATAATTCCGAAGACAGCATTAGCTCATAATTGCGAAAACTATCACATAATCGGCTTAATGTCTCATGCGTCCAAGCTGCTGGGACGTATAACATGTAGAAGAACGGAAAAAAAGGTTGAAGATCAGTAAGGTGACGATCAATTTGATTTTAGGAGAAGCAAAGGCACAAGACAGGTAGTTCTAACGTCGCGCTTGATAACAAAAGCAAGACTGAAGAATAATGAAGACGCGGACATAGGATCTTTCGATGTAGAAAAAGCGTTCAACAGTGTGAAATAGTGCAAGATTTTCGAAATTCTGTGAAAAATATTATAAGCATCAGGGAAAGATGGATGACACACAAATGTAGAAGAACCAAGAAGTTGCCTTAGAATGGAAAACAGAGAGCGAAGTGCTCGGATTAAGAAGGGTGTAAGACAGGGATGCAGTCTTTCAGCCCTACTGTTCAAACTGTA
The DNA here is from genome assembly GCF_023864345.2 of Schistocerca serialis cubense. Lineage (NCBI taxonomy): Eukaryota > Metazoa > Arthropoda > Insecta > Orthoptera > Acrididae > Schistocerca > Schistocerca serialis. Next base: position 250,637,716 of record NC_064645.1, on the reverse strand, counting down.
CATCGAATAAGCAATGACGAAAATAAGATGTAGGTTCGAGAGTGGGCTTAAAAATCAGGGTCAAAGGACGTCAGTTATAAGATATACTGATAGTACTGCTGTCCCCAGTGAAAGTGAAGAAGAGAAGAGGATGTGTTGAATGGAAGAAACAGTCTATTGAGTACAGAATAAGGATTGCGAGTAAACCGAAGAAAGATAGAAGTAATGAGAAGTAGCAGAAGTGACAAAAGCGAGAGACTTAACATCAAAATTGATGTTCACGAAATAGACGAAGTTAAGGAACTCACCTAACTTGGAAGCGAAACTGCCCATGATGGACGAAGGAAGTATGACACAAAAAGCAAACTAGCACAGGCCAAGAGGACATTCGAGGCCAAGAGAATTGTACTACTGTCAAACTTAGGCCTTAAATTGAAGTAGAAATTTCTGAGAATGTGCACTTTGTGCACATCATTGTGTCGCGACGAATTATGGACATTGGAACAGCCGAATAGAACAGTTTCGAAGCGTCTGATTTGTGGTGCTACAGAAGAATTTTGAAAATCAGATGGACTGCTCTCAGACAAACAGAAGCTAAACGATGTCAAAGTTAGCGTAAGGAGGGCTATGCGTGAAGCGTTCATTGAATTCGAAAGTAAAATTCTATGTACCGACTTGACAGATAATCCTAGGAAGTTCTGGTCTTACGTTAAATCAGTAAGTGGCTCGAAACAGCATATCCAGACACTACGGGATGATGATGGCATTGAAACAGAGGATGACACGCGTAAAGCTGAAATACTAAACACCTTTTTCCAAAGCTGTTTCACAGAGGAAGACCGCACTGCAGTTCCTTCTCTAAATCCTCGCACAAACGAAAAAATGGCTGACATCGAAATAAGTGTCCAAGGAATAGAAAAGCAACTGGAATCACTCAACAGAGGAAAGTCCACTGGACCTGACGGGATACCAATTCGATTCTACACAGAGTACGTGAAAGAACTTGCCCCCCTTCTAACAGCCGTGTACCGCAAGTCTCTAGAGGAACGGAGGGTTCCAAATGATTGGAAAAGAGCACAGATAGTCCCAGTCTGCAAGAAGGGTCGTCGAGCAGATGCGCAAAACTATAGACCTATATCTCTTACGTCGATCTCTTGTAGAATTTTAGAACATGTTTTTTGCTCGCGTATCATGTCATTTCTGGAAACCCAGAATCTACTATGTAGGAATCAACATGGATTCCGGAAACAGCGATCGTGTGAGACCCAACTCGCCTTATTTGTTCATGAGACCCAGAAAATATTAGATACAGGCTCCCAGGTAGATGCTATTTTTCTTGACTTCCGGAAGGCGTTCGATACGGTTCCGCACTGTCGCCTGATAAACAAAGTAAGAGCCTACGGAATATCAGACCAGCTGTGTGGCTGGATTGAAGAGTTTTTAGAAAACAGAACACAGCATGTTGTTACCAATGGAGAGACGTCTACAGACGTTAAAGTAACCTCTGGCGTGCCACAGGGGAGTGTTATGGGACCATTGCTTTTCACAATATATATAAATGACCTAGTAGATAGTGTCGGAAGTTCCATGCGGCTTTTCGCGGATGATGCTGTAGTATACAGAGAAGTTGCTGCATTAGAAAATTGTAGCGAAATACAGGAAGATCTGCAGCGTATAGGCACTTGGTGCAGGGAGTGGCAACTGACCCTTAACATAGACAAATGTAATGTATTGCGAATACATAGAAAGAAGGATCCTTTATTGTATGATTATATGATAGCGGGACAAACACTGGTAGCAGTTACTTCTGTAAAATATCTGGGAGTGTGCGTACGGAACGATTTGAAGTGGAATGATCATATAAAATTAATTGTTGGTAAGGCGGGTACCAGGTTGAGATTCATTGGGAGAGTGCTTAGAAAATGTAGTCCATCAACAAAGGAGGTGGCTTACAAAACACTCGTTCGACCTATACTTGAGTATTGCTCATCAGTGTGGGATCCGTACCAGGTCGGGTTGACGGAGGAGATAGAGAAGATCCAAAGAAGAGCGGCGCGTTTTGTCACCGGGTTATTTGGTAACCGTGATAGCGTTACGGAGATGTTTAATAAACTCAAGTGGCAGACTCTGCAAGAGAGGCGCTCTGCATCGCGGTGTAGCTTGCTCGCCAGGTTTCGAGAGGGTGCGTTTCTGGATGAGGTATCGAATATATTGCTTCCCCCTACTTATACCTCCCGAGGAGATCACGAATGTAAAATTAGAGAGATTAGAGCGCGCACGGAGGCTTTCAGACAGTCGTTCTTCCCGCGAACCATACGCGACTGGAACAGGAAAGGGAGGTAATGACAGTGGCACGTAAAGTGCCCTCCGCCACACACCGTTGGGTGGCTTGCGGAGTATCAATGTAGATGTAGATGTAGAATGAGGCGGTTCTCCAGCGAATTGACGAAGAAAGGACCACATGATACTGACAAGAAGAAGGGCCAGGGTGATAGGACATTCGAGTTAGAACATCAGAAATTGACTTACATTGTAGTAGAGGGAACTGTAGAGGGTAAAAACTGTAGGAGAAGTCTGAGTTGGGAATGTTCAAATGTGTGCGAAATCTTATGGGACTTAACTGCTAAGGTCATCAGTCCCTAAGCTTACACAGTACTTAACCTAAATTATCCTACGGTCCTCCGCCGGGACCAGCTGCACAGTCCATGACTGCTGCGCCTGAGACCGCTCGGCTAATCCCGCGCGGTAAGTGGGGAATACATCCAGAAAATATTTTAGGACTAGGGTGGAAGTCCTATTCGCCACAGGAGAGGCGTTCGTCATAGATGCGGTTAAGTCAGTTAGAAGACCGATTACCCAAAGAAAAGTTAAAAAGACGGATTTTCGTGTTCTGGCATTAGATGGGCCAATCGGGCCGACTGACCGCCGTGTCATCCTCAGTCAATTCTGCTATCGGTAGCGGGACTGTTAGTGCATGTAGCATTGATGTGTGTGATGTCAAATGATGCAAAAGGCTCTGAGCACTATGGGACTTAACATCTGAGGTCATCAGTCAGCTAGAACTTAGAACTTCTTAAACCTAACTAACCTAAGGACATCACACACATCCATGTGCGAGGCAGGATTCGAACCTGCGACCGTAGCGGTCGCGCGGTTCCAGACTGAAGTGCCTAGAACCGCTCGCCTACTCCGGCCGGCTGTGTGATGTCCTTAGGTCAGTTAGGTTTAAATACTTCTAAGTCTAGGGGACTGATGACAGCAGATGTTAAGTCCCATAGTGCTCAGAGACATTTGAACCAAGTGCATGTAGTCACACCACCATTATTCCGGTCGTTGTCGTGCTTCGACCTTGGAACAGTTACTGATCGGTGGAGCAGCTCCTGAAATGGCCACACAAAGTGTGCCCTGTACCATTCCTCCCACCAAGCAGACATCACTGGCAGTATCGGGGATGGAACTAAGGTCTCCCTAATGGCAGAAAGCAGCTGTAATTCCTCAGCTAAGCAGGCCAATATTGAGGACGTGTTAGGAAACCTTGAGCGAAGTTCTGCCTAATGATTTGTATTATTGCTGCTGATCTCTTGTGACTTCGTGAAGTCGTCTCCGCATACGTTTAGTGAGTAGCGCTACATATGGGTACGGTTATGGAGGTGAGGAAGAAAAAACGTACTCTGCGTCCATCTAACCCCCACTCTCTTCCCCCCTACCACGTCCATCCACACACCAACAGAACCGAACTCTGTATCCACGCCGCCGGAAGACCTGGTGGAGCGGCTCGACAACGCAGCTGCGCCGGGCGGCAGGTGGCTCTGCTTGCCCAGTGACCACACGACGCGCAGGCGGCGGGACAGGCTAAGAGCTTTAGCGACGTTAATGAGCAGAGGACGCGGCGCACGGTCGGGCCCGGTATGCTTCCGTGCGGCGCACCGCACCGCAGTGCACAGCACGGCGGGCCGCATAAATTTGGTTGGACAGCCTTTAGGGGGACGGCAGAAAGGCCCGCGCGGCCGGGCACGCAAACAACTTTTATATAAAGCGGCAGCGGCGCGCGCGGATGACGTTTTTAATGTCTGCGGCCAACTTTGCTGCAGTCTTGTGTACAGTGCGCGGCGAGGTTTGGTCATGCAAGCCGATGGCAGTCCGTGACGGTCTGCACCCTGCCTACTGCGATGCGGCGGTGCGTACACAGCGGACCGAACTAAATCATAACTGCCCGGAATTCCGGAACTACCATTCGCTCACTGTTTGTTCTGCCTTAATTTATCCAGAAATTTACCCACGTATTTAAAGAAAGGTGGCCGGAGATACATGTCATGCTACCAGCGGTGGCACTACTGACATTCCGTTTGGACTACAATGGCTAACGATCTGGACGTTGAGAATATCGTTTTCCAGAAGAATAGGACGAGCTATACACCTCTGGCACTGACCGATCAGTGAGAGAACCACAGGACCATCAGTTTAGCAGTTCTTGCATTCAAGTTGTTGATGAGAATAATACACAGGAGAGTGAAGATCTATGAGAAGACGATCAGTTTGGCATATGGGAAGGTAAAGGCAAAAGCGAGGCTCATGTTGTGGTTGATAATAGAACCGAGACAATAAAAATTAAATTCCTTAATAAGGTTAGTAACACTAGAAGAAATTTGTGACAGTGAAAAATTACGCAAGATCTTTTAAATTCTTAAGAAAATAGGAGTAAGCTGCAGGGAGAGACAAGTAGGAAGGAAGATAAAGGATTAAATGTTGCATAGACAGCGTGGAATTGGTGCAAAAACGGAGAGAGAAAAGTTACAGTGGTGGAACACATGGACTATTAGGACAGACCGGATTAGGTTGGGGAAGGGGTACAAAATATGTTGCTGTCAGTAGCAATCAACATACAACCTTTATTTACACACAGTACTACAACGAGGATGAAAAACACTCAAAACTTTAATCGATCTCCTTTGATTAAGTTTATATCGGCTGAAGGCCACACTCAAAATCCAAGACACAAGCCCTAAGCAAGAAATTGAAATAAAAGGTACTTATGGAGGTTTCACCCAAAAATATTTTTTAAATCTTCAATCTAAACAGGCTGGAGTCCTTAGCAATTTAATTTTAATGGAACTTGGCTGGAGGTCTCATTTTAAGCAACAAGAAGAGTTTCAATCAAAAGGCAGAAGGCCTTATCTTAAAACATTTCATGTAAAATTCGGCTGAAGGCCCCATATAGAACAATAACAATCTCATGCCTTAATGGAAAGACAATAACATTAATTTAAAAGTTATTGATACTCGGCGGAAGTCCACACATCAACCGAATAACTAAAACTGACAGAGGGAAATTACTATGTACCACACAAGGAACGGCGCTCGTAAGTTATCAAGGGTCGGCCTGGGATTGTAACACCAACACCCGTTTAGTTGAGACAGGCAGCCTGTCTAACGACTTCTTAATCTGAAGGCAACCCAACCGGCAGACAGCCGACCGACCGATCAACAAAATCAGTTACGCTCCACGCAACCAACAACTCGACCACAAGATTTCAATACAACGACACACAGAGTATTTGCGCCCACAACAACCAACAACACCTCAGCTGTCGAACTACACGCCACAATGGACAGCAACAACATGACGAGGAAAATACACTGCCGAAAATTACGTGAACGACCAGGGCAGGTAACCGGAATGTCAACGGCCACAAGGCAGAAGATACCGCTGGTCGACTTAGGAATAAATTAAGGGAATAAATTAAGTTAGACTCCACACTGCTGGAAACTTAGCCGACTTGAATACACACACGTTGTTGCTCGCGGGAATGTCCCAAAAGCGACAACCATGATCAAACAAAGAAATGTAAACAGTTGAGGCTTGATAGTAGGTCCAGTGAGGACTCAACATTCATTATCCAAGATCGGTGGGCGACGAACTTCGTAGCACCTGCAAGCAGCAACTCACACTCCAACCGCACGTGCACACCGCCAGCGGCCCCGGCCAAAGTATGCGCGATGGAGACTTCCTTGTTGCTCCTCGCCAACCGACCGACTGATCACACACCGCCCAGCCGGAAACTATATCCGCCACACCAAAGATAGTACAGCAGTACTAGTATCGACAAACTCTGCTGCTACCACTCACAGATAGGACAGCAACATTACCACGATACCCGCAATAGAAATAAAAGCACAGGACGCAACCAAGGTTTTACCCAAGACAAGCATGACTCGAGCCAGCCACAGCTCAGTGGAATATCAAGAACAAAGTGCTCAGAATAAAAATAATGTGACAGGGGTGCACGCTTTCACCCCTACAGTTCAGTGTATACATCAAAGAAGTAATGAAGAGGATAAAGCAAAGGCGTGGATTCAAATTCAGGATGAACAATATCGGTGACGAAATTCGTTGATGACCCTGCTGCTCTCAGTAAAAGTGAAAAAGAATAACGGTACCCATTAAGTCAAACGAACAATCTAACGAGTACAAATCATGGATAGAGAGAATACAGAATAATTACTAATGAGGAGCAGCACAAATGAATTTCACATCATACACATCATAAAAGAGTACATGCGTATGTTCGACATCTCCTAAACTACTGTATTGATATAAACCAAACTCAGTACACATATCTGTGGTATTGTAGATCGGTACCACCAACACTGGCATATCACAGTTGGCAACAGAAACGTGTGGTCCCGACAGACGCCGATAGAAGTCGCGTGGGGATCCAGAGGATCGCATGAGGCACACCTGCTGAGACATGCCCTCAGTCGCTTCGCCCAAGGGTACCCTCTGCCGCAGCGATGTAGGATGCCCGGCGGCAGCTACACGCCCACTCTCAGTTCCAGTCTTCAATACTGTCCAGTCTTGGTAATCATTCAAATGTACACTTGTGAAACAGTAGTCGGAGTATCACACTGTATGATGATCTTTAACTCACTTCTTGTAATAGCTGGACTTTATTGCTGTTTATTCTTTTGTAAAATTTCTTCCCAACGTTTGGAGAAAGCTACAACTTAAGTAAAACTTCTGATACTATATATGTTACTGTAAAAGTAAGAGAACTGGTAAATCCTAGAATTAACTGGTGCAACCTAAGATCTACCATCGCGAGTGGTAAAAGTCCGAAATTTCTCATTATATGCATAGACTTCGAACGTTTACCGAGAGACATTGGTAAATCCTAGGATTTACCAATGCAGACTGGTAGAAGCTGGATCGAAGACTCCCGCCTCCGTCGTGCAGGTTCAGACAAGTTTCGTTGCTACCAATCTTGTGTCCAGATAAGTTTCTTTACTGGCAGTTCGCTCACCGCTCCATAGTTTCAGTCAGTGTCGAGCTTAGTGTGTATGGTCATCTGTGTGACTCGTTCTAGTGGTGTTTCTTCTGCAGCTTTGTGTCAGAATAAATGATGTTAATGCATAACAGATTTTACGAACTTTTAAGTGAATCAGTGAACAAAAAGAACGACAACAATTTTTACTAACCGCTCAGCAATATAATATTCTGTTAAGGTAAGTGAAAAACGGAAAAATAGTTTCCAATAGAAAATCTGTTCACTACAGATGTTTTAAGCGATATGATGTTCTCAACTTTGGAAGTGAAGAGGAACTCATAGCACTGGTGTCTGCTGGAAAAGAAATAATTCGTTATTACGTCCGTTTTCATGAACTGTTTAACGTAGTACATGAGACCCACATTGCTACAGGCCACGGCGGTCGAACACGGATTATTGTGGAACTGAATTGTAAGTGCAAGACTGTTGAATCAATCGTTACTTATTTGAAATGATATGAACAATGTCAGAAAAAGCAAAAAAAAAAAAAAAAAAAAAAAAAAAAAAACGTTGAAGAGGGGTGTTGTAGTGAAACCTATCATACACAGTGAAATGAATTCACGATGCCAAATTGACTTAATCGACATGCAGGTAAATCCAGGCTATACATAGAAGTTCATACTTGCATACCAAGATCATTCGACAAAAATTGTTATCGTCCAAGCATTAACTTCGAAAAGGGCTGACGAAGCAGTATATCATCTTTTGGACATTTTTACCACTTTTGGTGCCACAGGTATGTTTCATTCTGATAATGGTAAACAGTCCTGTAACCAGGTCATTCATAGTTTATACGGTGTGGTATCGATAGTTCCGATGCCACAGAGTAGGTTCGCACTACTAGAGCGGAAGATCTTCGCCGACCACAGCGCCCTCTAGCCGACGCTGTGCAGCTCTACGAGCGCTGCTCCACTTTCGCGCAGTTCATGGAGAGCAGACGGCTGAGAACCATCGCTTTAGCTTAGCTTGCTATTGAGCCTTGCTTATCTGGATTTTGGCTGCACACCTATGTGCTCATCATCTAAAGTTACGTAATATGTTTGCATTTGTTTATATTATAATATAACTACTTTTTCTTTACTTGCAGTACCGAAAGCTTTACCTCACCTGCTCCTACTCGCTTCCTTTCATTCGGCTTCTTTGTCAGACTACACGAGCAGACCCACGCGCCTCCTTCCAGGCGGGATACGAAATATGGGTTGATGAGTGATATAAAGATAGTCCACCGTAAGTCGAAATACAGTCAGTCTCAGTGATGAGTCGAAAGAGCAAATCAAGATATCGAAAATATGTAGTCAACTTGGATGGAAACAAATGGAGCTTCAAAATGGTCTGAAAGGCTGAGGTTTGTGCAAGCATTGAAAAATAGGACTTATCGTGAAGGGACCAGATGTTCACCAGATGACGCCATATTATGGATTCCAATGATAATGGCCACTGTGACCTCGGTTGTTCGCTGTGATTTAATAAAAAAATATAAACGCTTAAGAAGATTTGCAAACAACGTTAAACACAGCTTCCACTGATGTCAATTATAACTATCCGGGCTGTTATGCCGTGGTCGGTTGATGAATTCTGTGGTGATTCCCAACGTTTCGTCTCCGACTGCGGGAGACATCTTCAAGGGGGACCGTAGCTTCATGGAAGGTCCAACACACACACTGGCTCGCTACTGACTGCCGCTAAATTCCGTGTCCGTCGATCGCCGTTGCCATCACCCAGTAGTGGACGAGTGGTACATACCTTCTTTAACACCGGCATCCATATACCGTTTAATTTGACGCCCTCCTCCTTCCGGTTGAAATTATTTGGGTGTTTAGCGATTTCGATTGCCTCCTTGTATAGCCTTTCGTAGTATCCGCTCGTGGCCGCTAGTACTTGCGTCCCCTCGAAACGAATATTGTGGTTCCCTGGCTGGAAAGCATGCTCCGCAACAGCTGATCGTTCCGTTTCTCCTCTTCTACGATTTGTCTTGTGCTCTTCCAAACGTTTAGAAACAGTTCCTTTGGTGGTACCCACATAAACATCACCACAGCTGCATGGGATCCTATACACTCCAGATTTTTCCAATGGTTTGCGAGCGTCCTTGGCACGCCTAAGGTATTCCTGTATCTTTCTGATGGGCTTGTAAATTACGGTAATATTCCGCTTCGTCAAGATCCTCCCTATTCTTTCCGTTACATTTTTAACAAACGGCAGGAAAACCTTAGATTTTGCAGTAGCCTGTACGTCAGTATGGTTTCTGCCTGGCTGCCTCAACGCACGTTTTATTTCGGCGGACGAATATCCGTTCTTCGTTAGTGCATTGTGGAGATGTTCCATCTCAGCGTCGAGCAACTCAGGTTCACAAATATTTCTAGCTCTGTCCGCTAACGTCTTGATAAAATCTAAGGTTTTCCTGCCGTTTGTTAAAAATGTTACGGAAAGAATAGGGAGGATCTTGACGAAGCGGAATATTACCGTAATTTACAAGCCCACCAGGAAGATACAGGAATACCTTAGGCCTGCCAAGGACGCTCGCAAACCATTGGAAAAATCTGGAGTGTATAGGATCCCATGCAGCTGTGGTGATGTTTATGTGGGTACCACCAAAAGAACTGTTTCTAAACGTTTGGAAGAGCACAAGGGAAATTATAGAAGAGGAGAAACGGAACGATCAGCTGTTGCGGAGCATGCTTTCCAGCCAGGGAACCACAATATTCGTTTCGAGGAGACGCAAGTACTAGCGGCCACGAGCGGATACTACGAAAGGCTATACAGGGAGGCAATCGAAATCGCTAAACACCCAAATAATTTCAACCGAAAGGAGGAGGGCGTCAAATTAAACGGTATATGGATGCCGGTGTTAAAGAAGGTGTCTACCACTCGTCCACTACTGGGTGATGGCAACGGCGATCGACGGCGACGGACAGCGGCCAATTGCACTGACGTTTTCAAAACACGTGACGTCACGCCGCAGCGCGGGGGCGCGCGGACACGGAATTTAGCGGCAGTCAGTAGCGAGCCAGTGTGTGTGTTGGACCTTCCATCAGGCTACGGACCCCCTTGAAGATGTCTCCCGCAGTCGAAGACGAAACGTTGGGAATCACCACAGAATTCATCAACCGACCACGGTATAACAGCCCGGATAATTATAATGGACATGATATTTCCGGCCGTGAAAGTTTACATTTTAGTATCAGCTTCCACTGACTCACAGGAGACGGAATATGATGGCTAAGGAATTGATGCCAGTGAATGAAGTGCTGGAACTGAAAGGTCGGAGGTAGAAAGTGCGTCTCCGGTAGGTGAGGAAGCACCAGAGACATAAGATACAAAGGCAGTTAAGAACGAGACACCGGAACCAGCTGATGGTTGTGACGAGACGCTGACAACTTATAGTGAAACGGATCCAAGAAGCTGGCAAAGAATGTCTTCAATTACAGTCAAAGAAAATGAAAGTCATAAGTATTGAGGACTACGAATTTTATCAACTTAGTACCAAAGCTGGTAAACTGAAGTCATTGTGCAAGGAAAATTTTATCAACGTTGAAGAAGTAGCAAAAGAAGAAAGTATTCTATGGGAAGTGGTTACCAAATAATCTTTTGGTAGAGGACAAGGGTTCAAAAAGTGCAACTGTTTAAAAAAGTGTTCAACTAAAAATTGCTTATGTAAATCGTCTTCCATATTTTGTAATCCGAAATGCCGGCAGTTACATAAAAATCGTTGTCCTTCTTCTTATTCAATGATTCACTTAAAAGTTCGTAAAATCTGTTACGCATAACATCATCCATTCTGATGCAAAGCTGCAGAAGGAACACCACAAAAACGAGTCGCGAAGATGGCTGTACGCACAATGCTCGACACTGACTGAAACAACGCAGCAGTGAGCGGACTGAGAACTCGTAATTGACAACAAAGAAATTTATCTCAAGACTAAATTGGCAACAATTAAACTTGTCTGAACCTGCATGATGGACGCAGGGGTCATCGATCCAGCTTTTACCTGTTTGCATTGGTAAAACCTAAGATTTGTTACCAAAGCTGTAAACTGAAGTCACCGTGCACCAGGAACCAATTCACATCCTAAGATTTAGCAATGTCTCTTGGTAAAAGTTCAAAATATATGCAAATAATGAGTAATTTCGGACTTTTGCCACACGGCGATGGTAAATCTTAGGTTTCACCATTTAATTGTAGAATTTACCAATTATCTTACTTTTACAGCAACATATATACGTGTTCCCTAAGCATTTCCACTCCTGCCCAGCTTCCCTAAGATGACAGCTGCTACACAACTCTGTATGCAGCAATATCACTCACCGTCTGTAAAGAAGCGCTTTGGTAGTAACAACCACCCACAGGTAACAGCCACCTGCCTCTCAGAGGAGTGGGGGTGAAAAACAAAGACAGACTATGACACACACATACCCTAATATGATTCATCCAGAAGTTTAGAATGAGTATATCTCGTTACCTGCAGTACTCTACGCATAATTTCAAATTTTCACGAAACTTGTTCTCAGTGACACTCTTCTTCTCCCCCCACCCCCCACCAACAGATAGATGAAAAGAAAAAATTATTGCTTATTGCTTACTATCTTTTCGCTGTTCATACAGTAAAAATGTAGTAGTAAGACAGTATTCGACGATTCACTTGAGGATGACTGGTATGTGTTCAGTTGAAATACCGTTGACTATACTCAAGCTGAAAGCCTGAACTTTGTACGAACAGTATTGGCAAGATTTTCTTGATTATAACACATTTAAATTTAAATAGAATTTTGTTTCTAAGCCCACTGTTTTACAAAGTACCAACTGAAAAATAAATATTTTTAACGCAGTCACCTCTAAGCACTCTCGTGTACCTCACACTGCGAAAGTTGTACAGCACACAATAATTTTTCGAATATCCAGCCATCAGCTTCAGTGCTTTCTCCACTCTTGGGAAAACAGGTTCTGTTGCTGGTCTGATTTCCTCTGCACGTTCCCAAAAAATAACAACGTCGCCCATGAAGTCAGAAAGTAGTTCATCTCCCGTTTTCACCTTTCGTCTCCACACCTCAGACTTTGTGCAAACCTAAGAACAAAATCTGATTGCGTAATGTCTGACTGTCTTGGTAACCAGTTAATTGTACAAATACGAGTAACCCAGTGATTTCGGTAACAGAGGTTGAGATGGTTCCTCAGACGACTACTAAATGTGAAGGACACTGCATTTCACGTGGCCAAGAGAACTCACTCAAGATACCCAACAAACGAATTTTCCAAAAAATTGCAAGTAATTCTGGACCTATCAACATGTTACGGATAATTCCGCACAAAACATTAATCGGAAAACTAATTTGGAGTCTGGGTACCGCTGTAGCATGATATTTTGTAGGGAAATCTTGGGTGCCGTGGCCATCCTAAGGAAAATTTTGTTTTTCTCTAACATCGTATCATAGATAAGCATAGGAAATACATGTGTCTAAATTGTATAAATCTCTAGCTATTAAACAATTGTATGGTTACTAAATCCCTTTTTTAGCAAAAAAAATGAGATTGTGAGAAAGTCTGCAGAATGGCTACTTTGTCTGGCTGCTAGGGCAAAGTGACCGGACAGATAAAAAGAAAACTCAAAATCACCTGAAGCGAAATACAGTTTACTGAGTTTTACATTTGTCTGTCTGTTCAGAAACTGTGTCATCTAGTCATTGTCTGCCATCTTATTCTCTTTCGTAAAAGAACGTGATATATTATTGCGTTCAACAAGTTCAACAATACAAAGTTGAGTAAACCATTTACTAATATGCCCTAATACCTTCATACCAGGTCAAAAAATATGGTTAATTAGCTCTTCCTTTTCCTCTTGGTTGAATATGCATGTGAAGTTTCCATGCATCTTCTCGCATTTAGTACCATCACGATTTTTTTAAAACAATTCTCTTAAGAAGGTAAGGCATTGAATAGTACCGATACTCTAACAAACAGCATCTCTTTTCTTACAGAACCCAATTTCTGATGCATAGCTTGGAATCCCATTACCCTTGTAGCGACTTTCTGAAACATCTGATGTTATTTCAACATACTACTATACACTAATGTCTCAGTATCATATTTTTTGAAAAATACTTGTCTTATTAAAGTTCCACTGTCTTGAAACAAAACAAATTGATCACAAAACATGAGCTCTGCCCGAGAGACGCCTTGGCGGCTATGTCCAATCAGGCGACTGACCACTATGCTCGACGCGATTACGCTAAATATTGGCTGTACACATATCTATGTACCATTCTTGTTGTTGCGGTCTTCAGTTCTGAGACTGGTTTGATGCAGCTCTCCATGCTACTCTATCCTGTGCAAGCTTCTTCATCTCCCAGTACTTACTGCAACCTACGTCCTTCTGTATCTGCTTAGTGTATTCATCTCTTGGTCTCCCTCTACGATTTTTACCCACCACACTGCCCTCCAATGCTAAATTTGTGATCCCTTGATGCCTCAGAACATGTCCTACCAACCGGTCCCTTCTTCTGGTCGAATTTTGCCACATACTCCTCCTCAATTCTATTCAATACCTCCTCATTAGTTATGTGATACACCCATCTAATCTTCAGCATTCTTCTGTAGCACCACATTTCAAAAGCTTCTATTCTCTTCTTGTCCAAACTATTTATCGTCCACGTTTCACTTCCATACATGGCTACACTCCATACAAATACTTTCAGAAACGACTTTTTGACACTTAAATCTGTACTCGATGTTAACAAATTTCTCTTCTTCAGAAAAGCTTTTCTTGCCATTGCCAGCCTAGATTTTATATCCTCTCTACTTCGACCATCATCAGTTATTTTGCTCCCCAAATAGCAAAACTCCTTTACTACTTTAAGTGTCTCATTTTCTAATCTAATTCCCTCAGCATCACCCGACCTAATTCGACTACATTCCATTATCCTCGTTTTGCTTTTGTTGATGTTCATCTTATATCCTCCTTTCAAGACACTGTCCATTCCATTCATCTGCTCTACCATGTTGTTTGCTGCAGAATTACAATGTCATCGGCGAACCTCAACGTTTTTATTTCTTCTCCATGGATTTTGATACATAACCCGAATTTTTCTCTTGTTTCCTTTACTGCTTCCTCAATATACAGATTGAATAAGATCGGGTAGAGGCTAAAACACTGTCTCACTTCCTTCCCAACCACTGCCTCCCTTTGATGCCCCTCGACTCTTATAACTGCCATCTGGTTTCTGTACAAATTGTAAATAGCCTTTCCCTCCCTGTATTTTACCCCTGCCACCTTTAGAATTTGAAAGAGAGTATTCCAGTCAACATTGTCAAAAGCTTTCTCTAAGTCTACAAATGCTAGAACGTAGGTTTGTCTTTCCATAATCTTTCTTGTAAGATAAGTCGCAAGGTCAGTATTGCCTCACGTGTTCCATTATTTCTACGGAATCCAAACTGATCTTCCCCAAGGTTGGCTTCTAGTAGTTTTTCCATTCGTCAGTAAAGAATTCGCGTTAGTATTTTGCAGCTGTGGCTTATTATACTGATTGTTCGGTAATTTTCACATCTGTCAACAGCTGCTTTCTTTGGGATTTCAATTATTATATTCTTCTTGAAGTCTGAGGGTATTTCGCCTGTCTCATACATCTTGCTCACCAGATGGTAGAGTTTTGTCAGGACAAGCTCTCCCGACGCCGTCAGTAGTTCTAATAGAATGTTTTCTACTCCCGGGGCGTTGTTTCGACTCAGGTCTTTCAGTGCTCTGTCAAACTCTTCACGCAGTATTGTATCTCCTATTTCATCTTCATCTACATCCTCTTCCATTTCCATAATATTGTCCTCAAGTACGTTTCCCTTGTATAGACCCTCTATATACTCCTTCCACCTTTCTGCTTTCCCTTCTTTGCTTAGAACTGGGTTTCTATCTGAGCTCTTGATATTCAAACAAGTGGTTCTCTTTTCTCCAAAGGCTCTTTAATTTTCCTGTAGGCAGTATCTATCTTACCCCTAGTGAGATAAGCCTCTACATCCTTACATTTGGCCTCTAGCCATCGCTGCTTAGCCATTTTGCACTTCCTGTCGATCTCATTTTTGAGACGATTGTATTCCCTTTTGCCTGCTTCATTTACTGCATTTTTATATTTTCTCCTTTCATCAATTAAATTCAATATTTCTTCTGGTACCCAAGGATTTCTACTAGCCCTCGTCTTTTTACCTACTTGATCCTCTGCTACCTTCACTACTTCATCCCTCAGAGCTACCCATTCTTCTTCTACTGTATTTCTTTCCCCCATTTGTGACAATTGTTTCCTTATGCTCTCCCTGAAACTCTGTACAACCTCTGGTTTAATCAGGTTGTCCAGATCCCATCTCCTTGAATTCCCACTTTTTTGCAGTTTCTTCAGTTTTAATCTACAGCTCATAACCAATAGATTGTGGTCAAAGTCCACATCTGCCCCTGGAAATATCTTACAATTTAATACCAGGTTCCTAAATCTCTGTCTTACCATTATATAATCTACCTGATACCTTCTAGTATTTCCAGGATTTTTCCATGTGTACAACCTTCTTTTATGATTCTTGAACCAAGTGTTAGCTATGATTAAGTTATGCTCTGTGCAAAATTCTACCAGACGGCTTCCTCTTTCATTTCTTTCCCCCAATCCATTTTCCCCTACTATGTTTCCTTCCCTCCCTATTCCTACTCTCGAATTCCAGTCACCCATGACAAATTTTCGTCTCCCTTCACTACCTGAATAATTTCTTTTATCTCATCATACATTTCATCAATTTCTTCATCGTCTGCAGAGCTAGTTGGCATATTAACTTGTGCTATTGTAGTAGGTGTGGGCTTCGTGTCTATCTTGGCCACAATAATGCGTTCACTATGCTGTTTGTAGTAGCTTACCCGCACTCCTATTTTTTTTATTCATTATTAAACCTACTCCTGCATTACCGCTATTTGATTTTGTATTTATAACCCTGTATTCACCTGACCAAAAGTCTTGTTCCTCCTGCCACCGAACTTCACTAATTCCCACTATATCTAACTTTAACCTATGCATAGGCAATTCATAAACACATAGTTTCAAAGCTAAAATAAAATATTTAATTATCACGAGAGACATTTTTTGTCATCCATGCAACTTAATTTATTACTTTCCTTACGTCTGACGTAGAGAAAATGTCAGATATTTCCTGCGGAGTACCGTACGCAGCTGTCACCACGAAACACTCTGACAAATGAATAGTTGTAAATACTCGTCACTTGGTTACAGCACTTTCCAAGAGAATAAGAAGGTCACATTATTCGATCTGGCCACTGTAGCCATACTTGACCTACTGGCTTTGTGATAATAACATAGAACAGAACTTTAATCTATCGACATGAATGATCGCTACGGGGCGTGCTGTGTCCAAGGATGTATTTTTGTACTTACCGTGACGATATGGACTGCATTGTTGTTGATATTCTCATGACAACTTTCTCATTTGAATTTATTATTGGTCTCTAATTAATCACTTTTCACTATAAATATATATAATGAGTTATATTATAAATCAGCCAGTATCCGGTATGGGCTGTACAACTGGTGTAAATCATAAACAGGTATAAGTCGCTCAGAATCAATTCTTAAGTTTCTTTGTAGACATAAAACAATCTATTTATTGGGTGGCTATGTATTTATTCCATTAACTCCTCCTACTTCTTTTCATTTCCTCCATCTTCGTCTCTACCCATTTCTTTCTCCTCCGTCTCTTTGTTCACCAACTCCGCCGCATCCCCTCCCCACTATCTGTTTTCTCCCGTGCCTCTGTCCATCTGCGACAACTCTCTCTCAGGAATAGAAGACAAAGAGAGTCAGACGGAGAAGATGGACATCATCTTCTTCCGACGCTCTGTATCTGTTTACTCCTGCCCTGCGTCCACCAGGTCCTTCCAGCTCGGTATATACCCTCCTCCGTCTCGAAGTCTAACTCCTCCTGACCGAGCGAGGTGGCGCAGTGGTTAGCACACTGGATTCGCATTCGGGAGGACGACGGTTCAATCCCGTCTCCGGCCATCCTGATTTAGGTTTTCCATGATTTCCCTAAATCGCTTCAGGCAAATGCCGGGATGGTTCCTTTGAAAGGGCACGGCCGATTTCCTTCCCCATCCTTCCCTCACCCGAGCTTGCGCTCCGTCTCTAATGACCTCGCTGTCGACGGGACGTTAAACACTAATCCCCTCCTCCTCCTCTAACACCTCCTGTCCCTCCATCTCCTCCTCGCTCCCTTTATGTCTTCCTCCCCCATCTCCTTCCATCTCCTCCTTCCCCTGTTCATTTCCTCCTCCTGTTTCTCCCTGCCAATCTCCTCTTCCCTTTCTCTGTTTACATCCTGCTCCCTACCTCTCTGTCCACATCGTCCTCCACTCTCCTTAAACCCATCTCCTCCTTCACTTTCCCTTCCTCTGCCACTCCTGTCAATCTGCTCCTCTTTCCTTCATATGTCCATTTACTGCTCCCCCATCCCTCTATCTATCTCCTCTTTTTATTCTATGTCCATTTCACTCTCCCACTCACTGTGTCCACATCCTCGTTCCTCATATCCGTGTCCATGTCTTCCATCCTACCACTGCCCCTCTCTTCTTCGTCCCCCCTTTCGTCTACACATTATCAATCCCACACCAGTAGGAGGTAGCTGGTTCTTCAACCTAGAGAATTTATTTCCAGATCCAAGTTTTGTTGAAATGGATCCAGGTGTTAAGGAGGAGCATTTTACCCACGATTTTGAGGGATTACATACACGTGACCTATTATCTGACACACAGGTTGATTATAATTAAAGTCAAACTTTCAAAATGCTGTAGAAATAGCACCACTGGTCAGAATGACGTCAAATTGCAACGGAATGTTATCGGAGAAGGGGTGGAAGCGTATGCCAGAAGAAAAAATAATAGTGTGAAGATTGATCAATAGATAGCGCTGTATGAGTCAGAATGCGTATATGAAAACACCGGTCATGCGCACGACCCATTGAAATTGGTATAAACACGCCTCCTTTCGTGTCTGTAGCGTTCGTCATGACTGTCTCAATGCAGGATCGCACTCTGCTTGTAAAGCTGTATTACAAAGATGATGAATGTGCACACGTCGCCCTGCAGAAGTTCCGGACACTGCAGGGTTTGAAAAAAGGCGTTTGTCCGATGACTGCCGTGGGTCCGGAGAAAATGATTATGAAATTCGAAAAGACGGGTTCTTTTGATGTGCAACCTGGTAGAGAGAGGAATTGATTCGACGTTGGTGGAAGCAGTGGCCACAGCAGTGCAGGAGGAGATGAGAGGACGAGTAGCGTTGTGCAAACGTGTAGTTGGCCGAACACTGGATATACACGTGAGCATGGTGCATAAAATCCTACGAAACATTCTTCTTTGCTATCCATTCAAAATTACCCATGTGCACAAGTCGCTTCCGGTTGACCTGCCAGCAAGAGAGACCTTTGCTTTAAAATCTTGCTATATTGCAAGTGGACAATGATTGGCCGTGGAAGATTTTGTGGACAGATGAAGCCAGCTTCCATAAGACAGGATATGTCGATACATATGTCGAATATGCGCAACGGAAAATCCACAAGCAAATCAACTAGTAACACTTGATCCTGAAGAGGTCACTGTGTGGTGTGGGTTTACGGCATTGTTCATCACAGTGCCATGTTTTTTCGAAGAGAGAGGTGCTTCCCGTCCTGTTACCCGTACTGTCACTGGTAAGCGCTATGAATGTCTTTTGCGCAACCTCGTCATTCCAGCTCTCCAACACGGTGGATGTGTGGGAGGGATAATTTTTATGCAAGATGGCGCACGTGCAAATCCAATTAAGCAGTTGCTGAAGCGCCATTTCAGAAATGCTATAATTATCAGCCGCCATTTCCCTTCAGCCTGACCGTCCCAATCACGTGATTTTAATCCGTGTGACTCCTGGCTGTGGGACGGTCTGAAAGATGTTCTGATCGCAAACTTAGCTGCATTGATGACACGCATTGTGCAACACATTCTGAACGTGACCCCGAAAACACTTTGATCGGTGTGGAACATGCTGTTTCTCGATTTCAACTTGATGCAGAAAACGGTGGACAGCGTATTGAACATGTATTGTGCCAGTCACACGGGTAATTAATGATCTGATTTGATTTTGATTGATGCTTTTTATGCAGTTTTTGGCCTCAGGACAATTAAAAACCGATGATTGATGCTTTTATGCGGTTTCTGGTCTCCGGACAGTTTAAAAACCCATGAGGTTGATGGTTTTTATGCGGGTGTTGGCCGCAGGACAGTTAAAAACCGATTTTCCCATTTTATGTGATATGACTTTGCCGAGGTGGATGGGCTTATGTAACTAACAGTATCACACTTGTACACCTATGCACACTGAGTAGTTCTGTTGTTTAAAGTCAAACGTACATGTTCAGTATTGTTTTATGATTCATTTGCCATTTCTAGTGGACCGCTATTGAATTATGATGCTTACAGCGCCATCTCTTGCTACCTTTTGTAACTATTTATTTTTCTTCTGCCATAGGTTTTCGCCCTTCTCCGATAATATTCCGTTGAAATTTGACGTCAATCTGAACAATAGTGTTATTTCTACAGTGGTTTGAAAGTTTAACTTTAATTATAATCACCCTGTATTTTTAACATGTTTCCCACAAATTTGTACACACGTTTCACTTGGCTCTCTGGCGAATTTTTGTCCTGCCGTTGCTTTTTCACGCAGCTCAGTATCAGTTACGTTGTATATCCTGAACCGTGGTTTGTACAATGACATAATTTGTAAGTGCATTCAGGGACGTATGTGGATACTGTCTGCGAATTTTTTATGAATAGCGCTACTATCAAAGAAGCAATAAATTGAAACTTCAGGTGCGATGCGGCGGTTTCTGACGCATCTCACGATTCGTGACGTCATACCTCCTAAACTATGTGTCATAAAATGACGTAATTTTGCAGATACATTCATTGGTATACGCGAATACTGTCTAAATAGTATGTTATGAATATAGTTAGTAGTATGTGGTAGTTTTACTGCGTAAACGACAAAAATGTAGTAAGCGATGAACTTCATTTTCATCATTTTGTGGCGGTTGGCAGCGAGGGAAATATCGTAAACTTTGAAGTCATGTGTTTTTTTTTAAGTTACTAAATGCTCTGATTCTAAAATAGTGGATGAATTAAATCTGGAAACCCATGCTTCATAAGTAACAGTACTTTTTACTTTTTCACCCCAATTCCACCCATGAAATGGGTATGTTGTTCTTACCCCCAAAGTTGTTCTCTGCAGACTGAAAGTGATATGTGTGCCATGGTTGGTTGAAATCAGTCCAATGTTTTGGAGGACATGTTAAAGATACTTTCGTACATACAAATTTAAATGAGTAGATCCAGTTTCATAACATGTATGGATACTTTGTGGTCAGAAATTTCTCTCGTACGTTATATAAAGTGTGACAAACGATTGGTATGTCGAAGCTAATTCTGAGTCGATTAACCAAAGCGCCTGACGTTTGCTTTTTTATCAACGCACTCAAAGCTTCAAATATGACTGATTTTTGTCATTTAGCATGTTATATGCTGCCATGAACATTTGTGGTGGTCTGAAATCTACCTTCACGCTGCTGAACCGTCACCCTCAACACGACGTCGCGTTTATTAGTGAACGCGCACCTTTAGGGGTTCCCGTGTTAACAAACCACCGATGATGCTGCCAAGGAAGCGCTAGTATTACGGGCAGGTCTGGCGCTCGGTACCTTGGTATCGTTTTCACAGTTACCTGCGTGTTAGCTCTGTGTTTGAAAGGTGCCTTCGGTGGCGTCATGGTTCACCGCCGCTTCTGTAAACAGGCGCCAAGCGGAGGGGCCTCTCGTTACTCGGTACACGTGATTGACACGTGTGCGCTGCTGTTCGCCTGTCTAGCAGCTACCTGCTCTGCCCGTGAAAGCAGACTGTAGAAAGCTTGGCTGACGCTTTTCACTGCCGCTTCCTTTGCAAAGAAATGTAGACGGACGAGCAACATTTGAGATGCAAAGGAGGGGCAGGAGCACGAAGAGACTTCTAAGACAGCTGCCACGAGGAAATACTGGACTGCGCCCAGTTACTTACAATATTGTGATGTCTGGATGTAAGTGCACCATGCATAATTTAAACATGACAGGATCTTCTGTCTGTCCAGATGGTGTGTCACTGCTTTCGTCCTTCTCAATGGGCGTGGCTTTATTTGTTGTGGTGTAGCGCAAGTTGAAGTTGAACAATTAGTATAATGTCCCAATTTCCGCATACACTTTTTCTATCTCTTCATTTTCAGTACGTGACGACGGCATGTATACCTGAAACATCGTTGTCGGTTTTGGTTTGCTGTGGATTCTGATGAGAACAACCCTGTCAGTGAATTGTTCACGGTAACACATTCTCTGCCCTCATCCTATTCATAACGAATCCTATTCCCGTTATACTATTTTCTGCTGCTGTTAATATTACCCTATACTCATCTGACCATAAATCATTGCCTCCTTTCCATTTCACTTCTCTGATGCCCATTATATCTAGACTGAGCCGTCACGTTTCCACTTTCAGATTTTCTATCTTCCCTATCATGTTGCAGTCCCTTCCCAGAGATCCTAATGGGGCCTATTCTGGAACGTTTCGCTAATGGAGAAATCATGATGAACATTTTCCAATTACAGACCTTATGTCCTATGGATACACATTAGGCGTCTTTAATTACGTGGTTTACTTAGATTTCTGCATCCTCATGCCGTTGATCATTGCTGATTCTTTCTTCTTTAGGTGCAGTTTCCCACCTCTAGGACAAGAGAGTGCCCTGAAACGCTTTCCGCTCATGCGCCCTCTTTGACATGGCCGTTGGTAGAATCAAGGGGACTTTTTATGCAGGAAGTCTTCAACCGCCAATGCTGATGATTTTTTTCAAAATTTAAGCGTTGGGGGTGTTCCAACCTGTTTTGATTAGTACTAATGAAAGACGCTACCCCACCACAACGGGTACAGTAGCGTAAAACAGGTACTATAACACTCCTGTCCGCTACTGCTATACCATAACCTCGAAGCTGGAGGCAGTTTGCAAAACAGAATTATTTTGTTAGAGTAATTATGGTATAAAGCAACAGAGAAGTGTTACCCTCTGAGAGGAATTTTATTATGTTGACCGTATTGTACCTAATGGAAGTGGCTTATCGGAAGTGAAAGTCAGAATTACGTTAACATTTAAACAGTAACAAAATAATATTTTACTTAGCTATGCTGTTTAGAGAGTAGATAAAACGGTCGCCAGCCTAATTAGGCAAGAGAATGATTAACATTCTTGTTTAAGAAATTAGGTATGAGTAACTTTAGCGGATAACACAACCTATAATTTACCACACGCGAGTGCAATGAACTCTGACACCTGCCTATGTTAACGTTAAGGTTGGAACTAACAACTAGAGCAGCACAAACTATTTGCAAAAATATAACAGATACCGAAACACACTATTACTTTCAAGGCTTATTCAAACTGAATGGTCTTTATAACATTACTATTAATATTCACTACAGAATCATTAATTGGACACAGGTTAAGTACTAATTTTCAAACACTTTCCTTGTTGGCATAGAATTATAAATGTTGTTCACTGCAAAATTATGAGCTGGTAATAGGTTGAGTCTCTCTCAGTTAAACACTTTACTATTTAAAATGAAAGTTAATTGGAATTCACTAACAGGTTACTTCTCACTGTCTTTTGAATAAAGATATTATTGTTTTCATAAATAGTGGTAAAGGATAACCTGTGGATCTTATTACACCAATAATATGCACTTTCAATACCCGAAAGAAACGAGTGCTTATCAAGCCAAAATAACTTTCCACAAATGCAATTCACGACTTTTGCTGCAGTGAGACACTATGTTGACAAATTTACAAGAAACTGAATCACCTTTTAACATTTACTACAGACAGCACTATGATCATTAACTAAGCAAAACTTTATAAGCCTCAGTTTTATGAACTTTTAATCTTTAAAAGAAACAGCCACAGTCTTCTACTTGCAAGTAAATGATTAAATAGGTGACTTTGAAACTCCACAAAACTATAAATTAGACTGTTTCCATCACTCGGAGGCTTTCACAAGACTACATTTACTACTTCCCACACTTTCACTAAATCTACAGTAAATCTGAACACTCCCTTCTTACCAAAGATCAAACAACATTATTTAATGTTCTGAGGCTTTCATTTTTTTCCACAATCTAGGACACTCGGTAATCATAGTTCAAATGGAGAGGAACCTGAGAGGTGTTGTGATAGGGAAAAAATTAAGGTAGGTACATAAATTCAGTTATAAGTTACCTTATATTTGAGCACTCTAACACATCCACTAAGCTGATCCTTCACTGTACATTATTATAGTATTCCGTTACAGTGATTGCGCAATGTGGTGGCAGCTGCATGTTGGTAGATGGATTTGCAGGCAGAATTGCTGGACTCTGTCCCTTCTTGGTGGCGATGATGGATGCCAATTCCAGAATCGTTCCAGCTATTTATCCATCCATCCGAGGCATTGGAAACTCGCAGAAAAAGCCTCTCTTGGAACCAGCACAATATGCAACTTTTAAACGGCAGTTCACAGTTTGGTACCTCGTCCCTGGCTAACTCTTGTTCCACCTTTTCTACCTAGGCCAACCACTATTTCCGCACTCTACACAGTTCCGTTCCCGAGGGGAACCACTACACCTTTTACATATAAACTAACTAAGAACCCTAAGTGAGGATCAGCAGTTTAAATAACAGCAAACAAACATTTTAAATAAAACAGAACATTTGCACATATTGACATTTCTACCAAAAACTATTCACACAGAAATTACAATTATATACAGTAAGTTTTGTTCCCTCCAAATGGGACAAAGAATTTAAATGACAGATACACTACATTGCATAGAATCAAATCAAGACATCCAAGTTCTTACAAAGAAAGGAGTATACAATTTTATGTTATCGATTCAAACAAACACATTTACAGAAGCTCAACGATGTAATATTAAATAAAACAAAAGCAAAATAAATCAGTAGAGTATTAGAGCTATGGTGTTACAGTACCACCCGTGAAATACAGACTGTTTCAAAATTAATATACCGGTTTTACGGCTTTGTACCGTTTATTACATTCAACTTACAATTATAAATAATATATCAAATGACAGAGCAACGCAAACAGTTTTTCTTACAAGAATTCAATGTGAGTACCATTCTTCACACATCAGATCGATGGGCGAGTTGTTTCCAGACCTTGATCAGTGTGGTTGGTGTAACTGTTGCAACTGCCTCGATCCTGTTTCTTGAGTTGAACAGATCACATGATAGCTAAGGCATATAAACGTAATACTTTATGAAGCCCTAAAGGTAAAATTCGTATGGCATCAGATCGGGTGAATAAGCTCTGTCATTCGGTCTCTCACAGCCAATCCAGTGGTCGGGTACAACGTCATTTAACCAATGTTAGACTGGGTTATACCAGTAACGCAGTGCACTATCTTGCGGCCGAACAAAGTTCTGTGGTTGAGCATCTTCCAATAGAGCGAAGAGCCATAGTTCTAATGCATCAAGATAAGAAACACCGTTGTAGTTGCTTCGCCGAAAGGAAAAAAATGGTTCAAATGGCTCTGAGCACCATGGGACTTAACTTCTGAGGTCATCAGTCCCCTAGAACCTAGAACTACTTAAACCTAACTAACCTAAGGACATCACACACATCCATGCCCGAGGCAGGATTCGAACCTGTGACCGTAGCGGTCGCGTGGTTCCAGACTATAGCGCCTAGAACCGCTCGGCCATTCTGACCGGCCCGAAAAGAAAGACCCATAAGCTTACCGCCCAAATATGGCATTCAATTAATGGGAGTACTGTACCATTAGTGGACTTTTTATTCGATAAGGACGTGGTTGTATGCGTCTGCTTAAAAGTCTCCACACAACCGCCACTGGAATCGCTACTTCACGACTAGGCTCCAGAACTGGTTTCTTGGGGTTTCTTGGTCGTTTCACAACTTACATCTGCACACAAACATAATAACGAAACTTTTTGAGTTGCTCTTTCATTCGATGCATTATTTATAACCGTTAGCTGAATGTAATAAATGTTACAAAGCCTTAAATCTCGTGTATTCCTTTTGAAGCACCCTGTATTTTAATGAACCATTTCATTAAGTTAATATAAAACACCGTTTTAAAAGAAACATGCAGGATTTAGCACAAGCCTAAAAATATTCCTAAAGGCAATGAAATTTTATTTAACGGCTCGTATCTAAAACTTTAAATAGCTACACCAACTGCTAGCCGCTCTGTTCTCCACAGATTACGAGTAGGCGCAGTTATGAATTAAATGAGTCGAAATAACCTTCAACCAATTAGCTCACGACTAATGCAAGAAATCACTTTTATGCAAACTTATCGATGCCCACTGTTTTCAAAATATAGCTCTGTAGAGCCTCCACAAATAGGTGCCAATAGCCAGTCGTCTAACCACGCTGCTTGCTCTATAACCCTGAAGACAGGATTTAGCAGGTCTCCATTTATCCAAACAGAATCCACCAAACTCCTTATCCTTTGGACCGTGAACGCCAACACGCGTCTATACCGGCAGGCCCCATCTAAAGTTCAGTGTCTCAATGAATACACAGCACACCTTACACTAGCGCAAGCCCCCCACCACGACGGACCTGGTACGATTTCATTCCATCAAAATGAAAGCTTTGAAGACTGCCTAACACTTCAGACATGACACAGAGCAGAGTGCGCCGAGGCGGTTCGCGTACCAACTTTAACTGTCGATGGCAAGATTAGCCCGCATGCTAGCAGACAGCTATACCATGAGTCCGCAGGGGTGCAAACAAATCTTTGGAGTCGACTGTGAACTGGCTCAGTTTAGATGAATTACAATGATCAATGCAATACGCTGAAGTTACGCGTTGCCATTCTCTTTAATATTTATTGCAGATTAAATTCCTGACGTCGATGAAGGTGGAAAATCAATATATATTGCATGTGGAGAACTTCTCTAACTTAATATTCCGCATACTACCACAGAACAGCATCTCAAAAGTTTGGATTCTCTTCTTTTCCGATTTACCTGCCAAGCTAGAAATTTGTTCTTCATATGAATATTGTCAGAAATTTCTTTCTCAGTTTAATGTCTACGCTTGATATTAGTAGCATTCTTTGCCTACGCTAGTATGCTTTTATACACCACTTACTTCATGCGTCCAGCTTTCGTGGTGTCAAAATCATTTTATTCCGTCTACAGTGGAATCAACTATATTGACGTTACTTTGATCCATATCTGACCTCTGATGCATCTAATAGTTTTACCTTTGTTCGGTTTATTTTTATTCAGCAGACGGTTCATTCCATACAACACTTATTGTAGTTCTGGCTCTGTTTCACAAAGCGAGTGTTATCAATAGCTTCCTCTCGTTCTTAATTTTTATTATACTCCTAAACCTTCCTTGCAATATTTGTAATATTTATATCTTGTTTTTTACTGTCGTCATAAACAATTATTATCACTCTGATACGTGAGGCCTCTTCTTCAAACATTGTCACTATTCCCATTAATATACGTATATACACATGGTTTGTACGCTTTTCAATGACTTAATTACATGGAACGTTCAGTGAAACCTCAGGATACAGGTTGGGATAGGAAAGGAATCACATGGAAGAGTGGGTCCACAATTCTTGCATCATCTGTTCTATGAATTATCACATTTGTTTACAGTGCACATGGCAGCAAAAATTGAACCTGCAAACACAAGAGGTTGTTAAATGAAAACCCTTTTAAAATTTTAAGCATATATCGGCGTGCCTAAACTTTCAATTCTTGCTGCCCCAAGGAATCAGTGCTACCAACAAATAAAAGATACATAATAAAACTTCCTTAAACAATGAGTAAGTAAAACATAACTCTTGCACAATCTTCCTAAACAGCCACAGCTACTAAGTTAAGAACCGGTAATTTTGGATTAACACCAAAGCATGGCAGATCTGACAAATTTTCGTACATTCATAGAACGGACACAATGATAAATTAAGCTCAAGCAAAGACTAGTGAATTATTATTATTGATGGAAATCGAATGAGATAAGAGAATGGAACTTATATTAAAATTTTCTTCTACACACCAAGTATATTTGCAAATATTTGAACAGACAAAGGAACTATTTCAAAATTTAGTTACAACATCACTCACATATAGGTCTTTAGGCAAAATATTTAGAACTTAAAGCAAGTAAATCAAAGGCTTACAAAGTGAATGGCAAAACTTCACTGAAAGAGGCAAGCCGCCGAGGTGAACAGTTCCACTATAAAAATAGCGGGCAGCGGACGCGCCTCAAACACAGCCGGAATGCGCGTGCAGGGGCACAACAGCGACAGACCCTTGCGGCCGGCAGCCGCCGAAATGTCGGAGTCGCGCTTCACAAAGCTAAGAGGCGCAGCAAAAAAGCATCACAGAGGTAAAATGTAGGGTACAAAATTACAAATTACACGAAGAACAATCGCCATCTTCTGAAGATATGACGACTATTATAAGCCCAAAAAAATTCATCACCAAATAAGTTAGCAAATATTTCTCCCAAAACCTACGTAAAGGTAATAGACCTTAAATCACTGGCAAGGGACTACAAAAATATAATTATTAACGTCTCCCCCAAAAATGTAAGTAAAACCAAAATCGCATGGCTAGTTATCTTTTTGAATCAAACAGATATAACAAATAAATGATTATGCAAGTAATACTGAGTTATAATTACACATAGATAAATGATAAATGATTAAGCTTACCCGTCAAGGGAATACTGAGTGACTGTTGTTGTTGTTGTGGTCTTCAGTCCTGAGACTGGTTTGATGCAGCTCTCCATGCTACTCTATCCTGTGCAAGCTTTTTCATCTCCCAGTACCTACTGCAACCTACATCCTTCTGAATCTGCTTAGTGTATTCATCTCTTGGTCTCCCTCTACGATTTTTACCCTCCACGCTGCCCTCCAATACTAAATTGGTGATCCCTTGATGCCTCAGAACATGTCCTACCAACCGATCCCTTCTTCTAGTCAAGTTGTGCCACAAACTTCTCTTCTCCCCAATCCTATTCAATACTTCCTCATTAGTTACGTGATCTACCCATCTAGCCTTCAGCATTCTTCTGTAGCACCACATTTCGAAAGCTTCTATTCTCTTCTTGTCCAAACTATTTATTGTCCATCTTCCACTTCCATACATGGCTACACTCCATACGAATACTTTCAGAAATGACTTCCTGACACTTAAATCAATACTGGATGTTAACAAATTTCTCTTCTTCAGAAACGCTTTCCTTGCCATTGCCAGCCTACATTTTATATCCTCTCTACTTCGACCATCATCAGTTATTTTGCTCCCCAAATAGCAAAACTCCTTTACTACTTTAAGTGCCTCATTTCCTAATCTAATTCCCTCAGTATCACCCGACTTAATTAGACTACATTCCATTATCCTTGTTTTGCTTTTGTTGATGTGACTAGGCATTACAAACTGTGTTTCCTTGAATAAGTCCTCAGGCTCTACAACCATCCGGAACGTATTTTCAAAAAACACACTTATTAATACAGGGAATTTCCATTAAAATAATTAAAAGGTAATATTACAAACCTTACAAAACTTTAAAATAATCTCAAGCTCAGTGAACATAAATTATGCCGAACGACTCATGACCAAGTTAATAAAACTAAGTAAAGAATTTCATTTAACACTAACACTTTAACATCAACCTGCCATACACATGAGACGAAAGTTAAGTTTCACTAGTAAACCACTGAATTTGAAAGTGCTGCGCGGCTTATGGCCATGGTAATCAACTCGAGTAAAGGTCTCAGGTGTATAATGTATCTCCAGTGCAGGGACAGTCAATCACCTACACACAAAATGTCCACCAACGAAATAAAGGCAAAGGTACAATACGGTTGCGGCCAAGATACACCACTGTAAATTAACGCACAGGTGCAAGGGCACAGGTGTCTGAGCGCGAGCAATATGAACGCAAAATTTTCCAGTAATGGTCCTTGCATACGCAGAAACGATGAAGGCAAAAATACAAGCTTCCAAGTCCGCACAGTATGGATAAATAGGGAAGCGCAGATCCACTGAAAGCCTTAGGAGGACACCGTCGAAGCAGCTGTGTCATTGCCACTACCCAAAGGAGTGAAAAGTCTATCTCGGCTCAATCAGAACTATCGGCCGCAACAACCATTGGTCGCGAAACTCCACGCGTGATAGCGTTAGGCTGTAACCCTCCTGCATGTTCTCACTACACAAACCCCTACAGTGGTCTTTCAGACTCTCTGAGTCAGCGATCATCTACGAAAACTGCAAGTTAAATTCGTGTCGCCAGTGCAAGAAGGCACCGGGCAGACAGAGATAAAATGAACTGGAGCCGCCAAGGCTATCTCAGAACTAGTTTACATCTTCTTTCTACGTGATTAATGAGTGACTACTATTTCTCTCGTTAGAATTTAATACTTTACCGTAGGATAATAAGAAACATCCCAAACTACCACATTAGTTTCTTCATTTTGAAAATGAAAACAAAAAAATAGAAACGTTAATTCTGCAAGGGAAATAGTATTTTTTTTTCACCTTGGTGGATCTACAAATATTTCAGTGTACTAAAGTGTTTGTAATATGGATTAAGCAAGCATAACTAAGCTCTATTTGTAAGGTGACTGGGGAAAGTGAAATTGTTGTATTTCGCATTCAATCAGTTTTCTTGCATTGCAGACTGCCTTGTATAGCGCACGACACATTCAACAATGTAACCAAACGTGACTTAAACATACTGGGACAGAGAACGGAGGGGTAGGGGGGCGTGGGGGAAGGGGGAACAGTTGGTACCAAAAGTATCCTCCGCTTGAGGAGTACTAATGTAGACGTAGATCGTGTAAGTTCTGTTTCAAAAATTAGAAATCGTTGCTGTAGCTCCCTGAAATAAACCAAATGAATTTCATAACTCCTCAGAGAAAGTAACGTCAAACGCTTATCAAATAAATGTACGGGGGAAAATAGTTAGCCGGCCGGAGTGGCCGAGCGGTTCTAGGCGCTTCAGTCCGGAACCGCGCGACTGCTACGGTCGCAGGTTCGAATCCTGCCTCGGGCATGGATGTGTGTGATGTCCTTAGGTTAGTTAGGTTTAAGTAGTTCTAAGTTGTAGGAGACTGATGACCTCAGATGTTAAGTCTCATAGTGCTCAGAGCCATTTTGAAAATAGTTATGTGGCTCACTCTATATTTATAAATGACGTAGGCCTACTAGACAGCGTCAAACTCTCCGCTAGGTCGTTTGCGAATGATGCTGTACACACCAGTCTCAGCGCTAGGAAACTAGTGAAATGCAGTAATGACATAGCTGATAGCCGTTTCGTACAGGGATTGACAACTGACCCGTTACAGTTTCAAATTCTGCGTAACGTTATGCGTTTAAGTAGGAGAACGTTAATTGTATGATTACTCGACTGAAGATCAATCACTATAAGTACTCTAATGTGGAAAACTTAAGAACGAAAGTCACTGCCATGCGATGTAGCACGATGAAACTTGGATCACATATAGAACGAAGTTCTATAATATAGTAAACAATGCAGAAGGTAACGGAACGGAATAAGCAAATTGACGGAGAGAGATGCAGCTTTTATTAAAAAACAATAATTGTAATAGAGTGACCTCGATTTATGATGATAACCATGACATTACGAAACACGAGACAGCAATACGTGCTCCTATGCTAGCTACGAGGTTAGTAACGAGTTCCTGTGGCAGAGAGGTCCATTCCTCCACCAGAGCTGTTGAAACCTGATGGATAGCCTGTGGTGCATGTTGTGCTGTGATACGTTTCCCCACCGCATCCAGCAAGTGCTAGGCGTGATTTAAGTCATGGGAACAGACAGCGCAGACCATTTGGCGAAAATTCTCTCGTTCCAGGAATTCAATAAAAAGGAAGTCAGGGCCGAATGAACACCGAAAAGTCGCATATGGGGAAGGAATGCAGTATCATAGTAATGTTGACCGGTGTGTGTAACATATTCAAGGATTTGGAGGTCAGTACGCCAATGCAACGTCATGTCTCCCCAAAATGATCATGTTCGACAAGGTTCCTGGGAGCGTTACGTTTTCCCATCCTCGTCAAATGCTCGTAATCCCGGGTTCACTACTCAGATTCAATCTTTCCCCCCTCGATTCAGTACCTGTCTAATTTACACCCTCCGTAAACCATGTGCCTTAATGATCGTCGATCTAGAGTCGATATAAAATACATACTGGGAATAGTAAGAAAGTATTTCTCAAAAAGATAAATTTGCTAATGATGATAAGAAAACTGTTAGGGTGCCCTTCCTGAAAACATCTGTCTAGAGGGTAGCCTTATACGGAAGCGAAAAGTAGTCGCTAAGAGTTCAGACAAAGAAGAGCAGGTGACTACTCTTGTCGTTGCTTCAGTCCCTACTCTCTTGGTACCATCACTTCCGCGCCTCCGATGTGTATCTTCAACGAAACGCAACGTACAGGCAAAGATACCACTCCAAATTGCCGTGCCACAGTGGAGTGTGAGATCGGGCATCCCCGTTAAATGTAGTAGTTAACCAACCCGGTATTTGACGCGTTTCCCTTTTTGTCTGTTGCACAATGCTGCGGTCATCTGCTGATGTAGCTGATCGTGGTTGACCACTTCCCTCTCCTTAGGAAAGCAGTGCCTGTTGTTCAGAAAACCCTCAAGTACACGAAATAATGCTGCTTTTATCAGCAATACCTCACTCCTGTTATTTTCTCGTCACACTTCCCCCTTCTTCTAGCCGGCCGATGATTCTTCCTCTTGTGAAGTCACCCTTATGGTGTCTCCGCATCATGTTCTAATGAAGAAAATCTCCACAGTGCACCGTAACTGTTGGTTCATTGACACACATTGTGTTTTCCCGTTCCTTCAACGGCCAAGTGGTTGGTGGGGAGGGGGCAACTCCACTTGGCACTATAATTACACTAAAGTCACGTCCAACTTGATGGCATAACTGAAATACCTCTGGCGACGTTCTAACAACCATTCATTCATTTCCATCAAGTAGTTAATATGTTACGTTACCGTATACAGATCATCACAGTAATGCAGTATGATGCATTAAATACCTAAAAGTGTTTTTACGGATCGATTTAAAGTTGAACGACCACATAAAAATCTGGTGCTAGGAAAAGCAAATACCCAACTGTCAAGGGCGATTGTTTGGACGAATGTTCAGAAAGTGTAACGCACCCACAGAACCGTCTCTCGACCGATAGTTCAATATCAGGTTCCTTCTGAGCTTCCCAGAATCCTAGTCCAGTGTGTCAGAGCTACCTCGCTGTGTCGGTGAACTTGTGACGGGACGGCAGTAAACGAAACACGAAGAAGGGGCAACGAGGAATCAGCGGCGACTTTTTCGCAAATGTGGGCCTGATCAATGCAGTTCGCTCAAGTGGAATACCTCCTCAGAATGTCGACCATCAATCAGCCAGCAGCAGTAGCGGCGCTCACCTGTAAAAAGGAATAATGAGCCGAGTTTATGCGAAATTCAATAGGATGAGTGGGCTCTGCGGGGACGAGCACGTGGCCTTTCAATATTTGATTTCCCAGTCCTGTAACGATGTCCTCCAAGCGAGACCTTCCACACCGTATGTCAGCCCTCTCTCCGCCTTCTCCTGCACTTTCCTCGGTCTTACATTGCTGCTGTATTCTCGGACGACCCCGTCTTTTCCGGTGCTCCGTGCTCTTTAATTTCCTGATAAGCATTCCGTCTGATCTATTGTTCTCCGACAAAATTGTAGTTCTGACAGAGACAACAAAGGACTTCAGTGATTAACAGAATCAGGTAAAGATAAGTTACATCAACAAAAGTAAAACAAGGGTAATGACCTGCAGTCGAATCAAATTAGTTGCTGCTGAAGGAATTAGATTAGGAAAGGAGAGACTTAGAGTAGTAGATGAGGTTTGCTGTTTGTGACAGTAAACTTTCATGAGTACAGAGGATATAAAATATAGACTCATAAAGCTAGAAATACTTGACAAATAGAAAATTTTTATAATATGACATAACTGTAAGTTTTTGTAAGTCTGACAAGAAGAAACTAGAAGATTCTGAACTATGGTGCTATAGAATAACGCTGGTTATTTGATGGGTTCTAAGTCGAATTGAGGAAAAAAGAAATTTGGAGTACAACTTGATTAAAAGAAGAGGTAGGTGGTTTCCATTTCTGTATGACTTCTGCGCCTTACTTCTATTTAATCTGTTCACTACAAGCTTACCACCATTGACCATTTTATTCCATTACCAACTAATCCTACAAAACCATTTCAGTCAATTTATGCCATGTACTAGTTTCCTTTTACAGTCGGTTCAGTACTCGTCTAGTCTACGTCTCCCAGGAAACATGGATCTTGATGATAGTCGAAGTAGAGACGATATAAAATGCACGCTAGAAATAGTAAGCAAATAATTTCTAAGGCCTTGAAGGTATTTGTTCAGAGCGTAGCCCAGTACGAAAACGGAAATTAGCCGATAACAGTTCAAACAAGAATAAAATACAAGATTTTGGAATGTAGTGTTGCAGGAGAATACTGAAGATACCTTAGGTAGATCTAAAAGACTAATAAAGTGCAATGAATCTGAAGTGAAGAGGGGAACGGGGAAGAAATCTATGGCACATCTTGTATCAATAAAGAGTGTCATGAGAAATCAAGGAATCGACAACCTGATGTTGGTGGAAGGTGCAGGGAGCGAAAATTAGAGAAGGAGGCCTGTGTACAGTAAACAAGTTCAAATGTCGAGTAGTTACGCTGAGATGATCAGACGTGCGTAGGATAGATTAGCGTGACAGTCTTGTCACGCCAGGCGTTGGACTGAAGACCACTACAATAACTACCTCTCCTATCTCTGACTAATTTAGGGACTGCCCCGCAAACCGTCGTTGCATGTCTGTGAAACATTAACAGTATGCTGTAAAAATCGACTGAAAGAAAATCTGAATTCTTTCTATTTAGCTAAGAACAAATTTCAGGAGTGTAAGACATCCTGAAAATCTGGCTTCATTTCGTGACATTTGCCTTTGTAATTAACACAAAGGAAACAAAATGTCTTCAGTTTTTCTGAATCGATACACATCATAAAAATTTACATACGTATTTACACAGATCACCGAGAACATTATGACCCCCGACCTACTATCGATACTAGGAGATAGCAACGTCACCCGGTGAGGAATGGTTGCTAGTCATACTCAAGCACGGTGCATGTAGTATCAGTGAGGTTGCTGTCTGTGTGTAGAATGCGGACGACGCACGCTCTATCTGAATTTGACAGAGAGCAGGTTGTGATGGTCTAGAGGCTCGGCCAGAGAATTTCGGAAGGGCATGACTTGTCGAGTGCTTGAGGAGTGCTGTGGTGAGTTCTTCAACACTTGGCGAAACCAAAATGAAACTATGTACAGACGACGTGGTGGGGTTTAGCGGCCACTCCCCATTACACTTCCCGGACGTCGTAGGCTGGGCAGACTGGTAAACGAGGACCGGCGGGGAAAAGTAGTGGAAGTAACATCAGACTTTAATGCTGGGTAGCGTACAAATGTGTCTGAACACAGAGTGCACCGAACACTCCTACCGATGGGGTCCGGCAGCTGACGACCCATGCGTGTACCAATGTTCATACCATGACATTGGCAACAACGACTGAAATGGGCACGTGACTATCGCCGCTGGACGTTGGCACTGTGGCAGAGCCTGGCATGATCCAATGAATCCCGTCTTCTTCGGCAGGCCGATGGGAGGGCGCGAATATACCGTCTTCCAGGGGGGCAGCTCCTTGACACAGGTACTGCGGGATGGAGACAAGCTGGCGGCTCACTTGGGCACCCATGAGGGCCAAGGAGTATCGTACACTGGTTGCAACTCATACACACCTTTTCATAACGATCGTGTTTCCATACAGCAGTGGCATTTTTCAACAAAATAATGCGCCGTGTCACTAGGCCAGGAGTCTGATGAGCAGTTCGAGGAACACAGTGGCTAGATACAGTTGATGTGCTGGCCCCCTCAGCTAGCCAGATCTGAGTCCAATCGAACACCTCTGCACGTGGCGTCAGATCTCATCGCCCCCGTCCCAGGAATGTACAGGAATCAGGTTAGTTTTGTGTGCAGATGTAGTGCAAATTCGCTTTCGTGACCTACCAAGGCCTCATTGCTTTCATGCCTCGACGCGCTGCCCCTCTTATCTGGCTCTTACGTAGATGGAGATAATGTTTTTGATTAACAGTGTAAGTGTATCTGTATTTCACATTTTCTCGTAAGCCACTTGATGGATTTCAACCAAACTTTGTACACTCTGTCAGGGACAGTCGCTGAGAGGGTAAGAACTACTTGCAAGTCAAAGCGGTATGGTTGGAAAAGAAACGTAAATTCCCAGACTTTATTCCTCCACTATTTGAGAGTGACAGCATTGGCAACATGCAAGAAACGGTGCACTTATTTCAAACCTTTACAAAAACCACTACAAAATGATTAAACGAAAATGTTCGTCGCTCACTACTTTTCTGCTGCTCATGCAGTAAAAATATAGCATGACATTATAATTTATTACTTCTTGATTACTAACTGCACTCCCAACACATTTTGCAGACAGTATTCGCATAAAACATGGAATTTAATAGCAAAATTATATCAGCGTACGGCACATACTTCAGGAGATATGACGTCATAAACATTAAGCACAGAGCCAAACGCTGTCTGGTACCGTCGTGGAAGCACAAATATAAATAAATACCTGGGCAACGGCAGGTTTCTCCGCTAGTAGCTGTACAGTGTTAATGTTGATGGAATAAAGAAACAGTTCCATCGCGGAAATATTTATCACCATATCAAACATGTGCCACAGTGATAGAGAGGACAGAAAATTTAAAACAGTGGGATGATTACAGGTTTTTGCCATTGTGATGTATATCGAAGAGCTGACAGTAGATGATATTTGTGAATAACACCAGAAGTGCAAATGCAGTCGCAAGACATTCCTATATTTATGACCTTATCATAAAAAATAAACTTCGGTCACCAATATTTGACATGGAATTCTTTCAGCCTTGCCTTTCTGAAGGTACAGGTCGCTTGTGAGTTACTACACGCGACGGATCCATATCGTCACAGAGAAGGTTCCCATCATCTTCTTCAGTGAGACAAGGGGTCAGACGCATTCGGGATCCCGTTTTGTCTCTCATAAACTTCTGCCGCATGAGAATACAACACCTATCGATCAGGAGGTGTCGTGCTACACGTTTTCGAAGAACTCCTATCTTTCTATCTGCTTGTACCGACATGTACAGCTAACTCAGCACATCAGACGATCTTCGTTTTTCGTTCGAGCGGCCAGTTGATGTCTTCTTACTCTTAAGTTAATGAGCTGTGACGTGTGGGTAGTGAATTCTGCACTCATCATCGAAAATAGTGCTTATGATGTGGTTACTCAACGGCTGTTACCAAAGTATGCCGACAAGGCGCCCACGTCTCAGAACTTTAAGTAAGTCTTTGCTTTAGTAATGTTCTACGGGCCTTCTTATAGTAAAACACAGCTGATATGAATGAAGTCGACCCACATGGTTCTTAGCGTCGCAATCTGTAGTGGTGTCCGGTCAAACACATGGCATTTCAGAAAAGAATTGTAAAATAATGGTTAATGAAATTTTTATACTTTGAAGTGAGTTCGACTGCGTGCAAAGACGTCTTTTCCGTATAATTCACATCCAAACAGGATGCGTATTCTTTTCCTATTTTGTTTTATTTGATGTCCTGTCAGTATGCTTAGTTTCCACTACTGAAACTGACTTAATTCTTTAAAGAGATGTTGCAAGTAATTTAGAATATTCCTAGATATTCCTGCAATTCCGAAAAAGTGTGAGATGGTGCCCCATTACAGACGGTTGATGAAGGCTCGAGCATACGGTGAAGGTTCCCGTTTACATGAGTGTCCTAAAGACCTGTTAATTAACCGAACCCGTGTCATGGTCCTTGGCGGCGAGTGTTCATCTGAGACAACAATATCGTCAGGAATGCCAATGGCTGCTGTTATTCTGTATATACGAGTACATAATTGATCTCACGGACAAAGTGAGCAGCAAGTCACGGATGTGTTCTGATGACGCTGTGGTGTATGGGAAGGTGCCGTCGCTCGGTGACTGTATGAGTGTACAACAAGACTTACACAGAATAAAATTTTCGCTCTGCAGCGTAGCGTGCGCTGGTATGGAACTCCTTGACAGATTGAAACTGTGTGCCTGACCGAGACTCGAACTCGGGACCTTTGTCTTTCCCGGGCTCCACCGACTGAGGTGCCCAACCACAATTCACACCGTCCTCACACTTTCACTTCCGCCAGACATCTTTCCAAACCTCCCAGATCTCGTGTTCGAGTATCCGTCCGGGACACTGTTTCAATCTGCCAGAAAGTTTCAGACTTAAACAGAATTTCTAGTTGTTGTAACGACTGTCGGCTTGCTGTAAATGTAGAAGAATAAGTTACTAAGGATGAATAGATGAAAACAGTCTTATAACGTTCGAATACAGCATTAGTAGCGTGCTGCTTGACGCCGGCATGTAGAATGCTAGTGCGACTCATTCTCGAGCACTGTTGCAGTGTTTAGTATCCTCACTAGGTCAGACTAAAGGAAGAAGACAAACAAATTCAGAGCCGTGCTGCTAGATTTTTTACCAGGAAGTTCGATCAGCGCGCACGCATTACAGAGATGCTTCGTGAGCTCAATTAGAAGTCACTGGAGGGAGGCAACGCTTAATTTCAGTGAATAATGTACTCAGTTGTACCTGGATGTCATAAATGTAGCTCACTGGACAAAAAAATTTCCATTCAGGTGCGCACACTCAGATGAATCGTGAAGCCTTCCCAGATGGTCCGGCGATCGAGTCGAGCAACAGTGTGTAAATTGCCTCTAGGTGAGCATAAGGCGCTAGCTATCACTGAGACATTTATGTTTCAAGCGAAATTTAATTAATCGGGGGTAAATGAAGGGACGCGACGGAGTGGCAAAAGGGGGGAAATGGTGCTTGCTCGTACCCAAGGCCATATGGTATTTGAAGTTGCTGCATTTGATGCTATCTCACGGCGGACTGTTCAACGTGTATACAAACAGAGGTGTAACGCGCATGGCCACTAACACGATGTCGGAATAAGTTTCTGATTGAGAGCGAACGAGTTGTGAATCAAAATTCCTTCCAATTTCGACAGGTATTGCTGCAAGCACTGAATGAAAGTCCATTCCCATCTGTTAGCAAGAGAACATTGTGACTGGAACTGCATGCCATGAACATTTGGAAATGTCACATCGCCAGAGGCCATTGGTCACACCAGCACATAAAGATGACAACAGAAAACATCTAGGCGGTTATGAAGTCCAGGGGCTGAATTACCAATTATTAAACAATGCTTTTAATACTTCTTCTAAGGATGACTTTCTATCCAGTGAGCTTACATTTCGGTAGTGAAATGGGACATGTTATTTAGTTCTTCTGGCATTTCCTCACAGGTTGAGATCTAGATCACCGATCTCGTGGGAGAGCTCACATTCTGTTGATTATGTATATTGATTTACAGTGAACATTTTTATCTTTGGGGTCGCTATTTGGAGAGAAAGAACGAGAGTGATGCTTATATACCTTTCAGATTTCGTTGCTGTTTTTGTTCAGTGTCTATGTCACTTTCAAGGTAAATTTTGGGGAGTTATTGTCTTTCCACCAGTTGCACCCTCGACACACAGATGTCAGGGATTTTAGTAGTAAAGATAATACATGCACTTTGCAGTCACGTTAATATTAACAATAAAGTATCTGCGCTAGCGTAATAGAAAAGCAGAAAACACCAGTCCGAAAACAATTTATTGGACTCAACAAAACGAAACAATAATACAACATCCAAAAGAACAACCGACTCGATCCCAACTTGGGATCGACACAAATACAAAATAACAATAATAATAATAATAATAAAGTCCCATCTCTTCACGGTGAGCGAACACAAACAGTTCTACAACGTCAAGAGGTTGGTCGACCATACCAAGAGATCGGCCAGCTAGAAGAGGGGTCTGGCCGTGGCCGCCGGGCGGCAGCTCTGTATCCTTCCGAGTGGTGCATCGAACTGCTTTTTGCCGGCAATGCTCCGCCTTATAAAGCCCGTTGGCGGCTGTATCTGCCGGAACTATTTGCGATACGTAGTTCCTAGTCTAGCTGCGACCTCTGGTGAGGCAGTTCTGCAGGCTCCGCGAACGGGTAGCGGTCCCTGGCGGCCGTTTATGGAGACCTGGTATTGTGTTGTGTTGTGTTGTGGCAGGCGGTTAGTCTTTGTTTTGAAACACAGACGGCGTAGGTTCTCCTGGTGAATATACACTCTCTGATGCAGACATCCCGTTATGGTTTGACGTAAAGTGGGATGCCGATGCAGTAGGCGCTACGATGTCTGAAGTGTGCGGCCACAGCAACCAATGCCTACGTTCGAATTCAGTGTGCAACAATCACTCACAGACTGCAGGTGGCGCCACTAGCACTGGACGGTGTATAAAGCGTGTTGAGGAGACACGGAAAGCAGTGCAGTCGTTGTCCCAAAGTGGAAATTGAGCGCTTTATTCGACCTCCAACAGGGTATGATCTTTGGCTTTCTGACAGAGTGGAAGCATTTTAGAAACGACTAAGTTTTTTAACTGTTCGCGTGCCATCTAGGTTAAGCATAGCATGCAGGCAGAATGGTGCTATACAAAGGCGAGACCGAGACAACTTTGGAGCACCACAAGCCGTACATGGGAGATATGGGCAACGGCTGTGGAGGTATGTACAGGCGCATAGTCGTGCAACTGACGAACAACTGACCTCCCAGATTAACCAAGTGTCTACCAACAATGTCTCCTCAACGAGCACTCATCGAACGTTCCTGCGTATAAGACTCCGCAGCACGCACCTGGTTCATAAATCAATGCTGACTGTAGTTTATTGGTAACTAAAGCTCCAATTTACACGCCAGTCTCGCAACTGGGCGTCCAGTTAGGGGCGACAGGCGACCTTTCCAGATGAATCACGCTTTGTGCTCCATTAGACAGTTAACGTGTACGGCTTGAAACGTCTGAAAGCAACGAAGGTGGAAACTTT
Source organism: Schistocerca serialis cubense (assembly GCF_023864345.2). Lineage (NCBI taxonomy): Eukaryota > Metazoa > Arthropoda > Insecta > Orthoptera > Acrididae > Schistocerca > Schistocerca serialis. The sequence continues at coordinate 250,597,184 of NC_064645.1, read as the reverse complement.
ATGACCTGGGGAATGTTTTCCTGCCTTCCCCTGAGGAATCTCGGCATTCTGGACGGTAGAATGAATCAACAGATGTATGCATCTATACTTGGCGACAATTTCCACATCTGCTTAACGTTCTTCCTCGGCTCTATGGCATTTACTAGCAAGACAGTGCAACTTGTCATCCTGCCCCCAGTGTACGTACGTAGTTCTAAAAGCATCAGGATGAGTTTACCGTACGCCCCTGGCCACCTAACTCCCCGCATTTCAACCCAATCGAGATTCTGTTCGACCACCTCGGTCGGGCTGTTCGCGACGTGGATCTTCAGCCGAGATATCTAGCACAGCTGGTCCCGACAGTGGAGTCGGCATTGCTCCACATCTCTGTCCGTACCTTCGTGAATCTCATTCACTCTCTTCCCTTATGTCTCGCAGAGGCCTCCGCAAAAAAAAAATTGGTTATTCAAGCTTTTACAGATGGTGACATTAAGCTGACTGTCAGCGCATGAAATTAGCATTTCGTTGTACAACCTTCCGTTAGCTATTTAGCATACGTTACTTCGTTTTTCTAGCATTTGGTCACAGGATTAGATCTAGAGTTCCTACCTCGTGGGAGGCTCACATATTGTTCATGACCTAAGATTATGTACAATAAACGTTTTGTCATCGGGATATCTGCTAAGAGAGGGAATGAGAGTGACAACTACACCACTTCCAAATTTTGTTAGTGTTGTTCAGTGTGTATGTTGCTTTCTAAGTTGCTGTCATTCTCCTATCCCTCACTTCGACAAACGATAACTTGCTACTGACCTCCAGACACTTAGTAGTAACAACAGCAATCATATATATAAAATGTTTCGTACCTAAAACCTCAATTTAATATAGTTTTCAAGAAATTGCAGTACATCCTGGGAAAATCCATCATCTGAGAAGCACTCGTTTCACGCATTTGATTTAGGAAATATGATAGCTTCAAACTCCCAAAACTTTCACGTCATAAATTACACAATGGAGATATCAAAGTGCGCATTCACCATTTTCAATGTTCGCTTAGCGTTACGGTTGTGAACACAGTTCTGTGTATTATAACTGTGCAAGCCAGTGAACACAGTGGGGAGGGAGAAGGGGGATGCCAGCTTTCGGGAAAGTACGAGGGTTATTCGGAAAGTAAGGAACGATAGGTTGCGAAATGGAAACCATATTGAAAATCGGATGACTTTTCGCACAGGTATGTTGGGCTGTGCCTCTAGTATGCCAGTCGATCGCATTGCGTCGTTCTTTTTAGTTCTGGGCATAGAGGGAGCACATAAAGATTCGTAGAACAATAGTGTCTCCCGCCAAGTATGAAGACCTGGTGAGAAATTTCGCCTGAAGCTATGCAGGCAAGATTACATAACTGCCGTGCGTTTTCTTCTTCAAGACAATTCTCAGCCGCATTCTGCAGGGGCAATGAAGATGTTCCTGCATCGTTTTCAGTTGTAAATGTTTGATTACCCACAATACAGCCCGTAATTATCTGCCTCTGAGTTTCATCTTGCTCTCATGAACCGCTGGCTATGAAGACAACTTTTTGGTACAGACAACGAGCTCCAGGCCAGCGTAGAGAATTGGCGGAAAGCACTGGCGGCTGCCTTCTATAACGAAGGTATTGGAAAGTTAATACAACGCTACGACAAACGTCTAAGTCAGATCGGTGACTATGTAAATAAGTAGCTGGAAGCTGTAGCTAACTGTTGCAAAAAAACAAAAAAAAAAAAAAAAAGTTTTGATTTTTACTGTGGTTTTCATTTGGCGACCTATCGTTCCTTACTTTCCGAATAGCCCTCGGATGTCTTTTTCTAATTTTTTCTTAATCATTGGTAAAAAGCAGAAAAGGAAATCAGCTATTGCTCTGTAAGCGAAGCCTGTCATTCGTCTCAAATTATCTAGGAAATTTTTAAGACACCGCTCGGAGACAACCGTCCGAATTTAAGGCGTTACTGTGCTGTGGCTAAATAGCATCTGTGACTGTGATCTGTATCGAGTGAACCCCCTTGATATTCAGATCACATCCTCCGACTCATATGTGATGTTGGGTGCATTAGATACAATTGTAAAAATGATTGACCTGACTATTGAATCGTGGGTATCTTCCTTGCAAAACTAATAATAATAAATGGCGGAGATAAATAGGGTCAATCTGCAGGTGAAACCGGGTAATTTAAAATGTGTGCGTGGGTCAGGTGGGAACAATAAGAGTGGAAGACAACAGACGAAGTGTTACGATTAAAAAGAGTTAAATCTAGACATCGAAGAAGCAATGACGGAAATAATAGAATGTATGTAGATAGAAATTATAAATCAAGGTGAAAGGATATCAGTGATAAGATTCGCTGATGACTTTGCTATCCTCAGTGAAAGTGAAGAAAATTTACAGGATCTGCTGAGTGTAATGAACAGTCTAGCGAGTACAGAATATGGACTGAGAGTATTCGACGACAGACGAAAGTCATGAGAAAATGCAGAAATGAGAACAGCGAGAAAATTAACATCAGGATTGGTTATCACGAAGCACGTGAAGTTAAAATATTCAGCTACCTAGGCAGCAAAATAACTCATGGCGGACGAAACAAAGAGAACACAAAAAGAGATTATCAGTGGCAAAAATGTCATTCCCAGCCAGAAGAAGTCTTCTAGTACCAAACATAGCTCTTAATTTGTCGAAGAAATTTCAAAGAATGTACGTTTAGGCACAGCATTGTATGGTAGTAAAACAAGGTTCAAATGGCTCTGAGCACTATGGGACTTAACATCTATGGTCATCAGTCCCCTAGAACTTAGAACTACTTAAACCTAACTAACCTAAGGACATCACACAACACCCAGCCATCACGAGGCAAAGAAAATCCCTGACCCCGCCGGGAATCGAACCCGGGAACCCGGGCGTGGGAGGCGAGAACGCTACCGCACGACCACGAGATGCGGGCGGTAAAACAAGGACTGTGGGAAAACTGGAACAGAATAGAAGCATTTGAGATGTGGTGCTAAATGTTGAAAATTATGTTCACTGATAGGGAATGAGAAGGTTCTACTGAGAATCGTCGAGGAGAGGAATATACGGAAAACTCTTGAAAACAGTGACAGGAAGAAGGGACAGAATGGGAGGACATCTGTTCAGATATCAAGGAATAACTCCCATGGAATTAGAGGGAGCCGCAGAGGGTGAGAAGTGAAGATCTGGTCATTGCTGACCGAAACCGATAGTCTAAGGACCAAAAATGTCTTGTGGTCATTGGCAGAAATAAAAGAAATTCTATCTACACTGCCTGGAGCACTATTTTAATCCGCGTCAATGTCGCAATTTGTGAAAAACCTTAGAGATAGACGGAGACTTGTATACATCCAAGAAATAATTGGGGACGTAGACTGCAAGTGCTACTCTGAGATGAAGACATTGCCTTAGGAGGCGAATCTATTTCGGGTCGTGTCATATCAGTCAGAAGAATAATGACAAAAAGAAAAAAAGAATACGTTGCTAGTTGTCTACCTACAGAAATCAAAAACAATTCCACTTTGACTAAAATTTAGTGTTACAAAAAGCAAAAGCTAAAACGTGGTTGGTAAACGAAATATTAACTTCTCCTAACCAGCAGATGTAAGAGAAATTTTGACTTCAGAATCTGTGCTGAATAATGCATTCCATTAACATAAAGCGCACTGAGCGACAATGTCCATGGGAAGGAGATTGAGAATTCATCCGGTAATAAAGTCGCCTTCCACTGGAGAAAATTAAACGCACACTTCCACTCAAATAAATCAGAAAACCGGTGGTAGTAATATTGCTTCCTCCTGTTACAGGACCAGTGTCTCACCCAATGAAGAGTCCCAGCGTCTTGCAAGAAAGGCAATCATCTTGTTCGAGGACGTGATTTTTGATGATGATTTCGTATTCTAACAGATAAGAAAGACCTTTAATAAATCGTTCCTACGTCTTGGTGTTGACCGTAGTGCATCGCATCGTTTGGTACTATAGCGTTCGTACTCGCCGTCTTCTACCCGTCCTTTGAAGCGTAGTACGAGCCTCGTCCAAAAGCTTTACGCGTCACACATGGGTTGCAGCGAGCTGTCGGTACAGTTAAACAAATAAAATTTCTTAATTGCACCTTCGTTAGCTGTAGCAATATCCATCGGAACACGGCGCGCAACAGGCTTCGCCTGTATTGGTAGACGTCAATTTCTTTTTGCGTTGTTTGTTTGTACTATCATGCGCTCCGCTGATGTGTGTTGACCTTCACGCAACTACGTAATGAACGTTCACTTAGTCTACCAGTTGGAGGTTCGAAATTTCCACATACGTTTCACACAATGGTGCCAAATGTTAGCTCATGATGCAGTCTCACCATACTGGTATCCGCAAAGTTCACACAACTCGCTTTTTCACAAATATTGCTGTCTTGACACGAAAGCGAATCATTAATCCAATTTCGAATAAATCGATTTTTATGCCAACGAGGAAGTAAATGAAATACATGACTGTCAGTCAGCTATCCTACGTTACTTGCCGTTGAACATTACGTGACATCCACGTGATCTAATTATCGCATTACAGACTACGCTGCTAAAAGTTTGGATAACTAGGAGAGACAACAAGTCACTGACTAAAGTTCTTACCAAGAGAATCGATGAATTGTCTGTCATGAGCTTGTGCGTGCACGAATACTTTTCTACCATGAGAACAGAGATAATAATAGATGGAAAAAATAAACTACAGTTTAGTGCGCAGCGGAATGACTTGGTGCTACTGTTCTGCAGTTGTAGATACAAAATAGAAGGCCGTGCACACGTCACACGACCTTTTTATACACACTATCACTGTACACTGGAAATAGCAAACAGTGTAATGTTAGGCACAAGCTGTCAGCAGTGTAGAAGCAACATAAAAATAGATCGTTATTTTGTCAGAAAGAGTTGCGCCATCCACTAGCACAGCACGCAAAGTATACGTGAGTAATTCAGAGAGTAGACCACAGACGTTTTACAATTCATTCATTATCGCACTCTCAGAATAAGCAAGAGATTATAATGACATTAGATAACTGACAGACCAGAAACTGAGAAAGAGATATAATGATGTGGAGTTAATGCTATAAACACAGCCGCGCCGGGTAGCCGTTCGGTCTGGGCACCTTGCCATAGTTCGCACTGCCACCCCAGTCGAAGGTTCGAGCCCGCCCTTGGGCATGGGTGCGTGTGTTGGCCTTAGCGTAAGTTAGTTTAAGTTAGATTAAGTAGCATGTAAGCCTAGAGACCGATGTCCTCAGCAGTTTGGTCCCACTGAACTTACTACAAATTTCCAGAATTTTTCCTATAAACACAGACATCTTGCTTATCCTCATATGAAGACACAACTTATACATTATTTTCCCAAAAACTGTCAGCTGATACTGACAAAATCAGTGAGACTTGAAACTTCCTGGCAGATTAAAACTGTATGCCGGACCAAGACTCGAACTCGGGACCTTTGCCTTTCGCGGGCAAGTGCTCTACCAACTGGGCTACCCAAGCACGACTCACGTCCCGTTCTCACAGCTTTACTTCCGCCAGTACCTCGTCTCCTACCTTCCAAACTTTACAGAAGCTCTCCTGCGAACCATGCCGGACTAGCACCCCTGAAAGAAAGTGAGCTTTATACACTTAAGTCGTCTTAAAGAGTCTTGTGGGTCACTTTCCTATTTTGTGTATCAGTAGAATTATCACAAAGTGCTTTTACTAGAAAGTCAATTTTGTAATCTGCAGATAAACAAACGGCAACGATTTCATCATCAGGAATCATACTGTAGCCAACTTCACTGGTATTTCAGAACCAATAATTTGCGTTATTACCGCTTATCCTGGAATCTTGGTGGATGCTTGAACAACAAATAGGGCAATAATATTTTTGAATAGTTCTTCTTCATCTGTTATTTACAGTGCATCTAACTTTTTGTCCATGGACACAAATAACTTCCTTCACTTCGATGACATTGTATACGAGCATCATCGGGGGCAATGCAGTTCAACGTCATATTCACTGACACTTCGCGAAGAACAGTGTCTGGAGATCGGCTGAATTTAATTAACTCGTTGTTGATTGTTGCCACTACTTCTGGAATATCAAATGCAGTGCTTGAAAAAGGAAAAATAGGAAGAAGAAGCCGAAGAAGTAGGGTGGCTTGGAGATGTGAGTTACCGAAGGCGACATACGGGCTGACAGTTATTAAACTATATGAAAAAAAAAAAGGAAATGAGTTACAAACTACTACATTCACACATTATATTAAGCAAGTAAACGTCACTACAAATATTCGGATGACTAGTTCGATACGTCTGTCCTCACTGGCGATGATGTGGTGCAGACGAATAACGAAATTCTGCATGACCCGTTGAAGTATCGGAACATCGATGCTGTAGATGACCTCCTGAATGCCTGTTATCAGCTCAGCAATGATTTTCGGGCTATTTCTGTACCCTTCGCCTTTAATATAGCACCACAAAAAGGAATCGTATGCGTTCAGATCTGGCGAATATGACGCCCAATCGAGGCCCATGCCAGTGACCGCAGGATAAACCAGAACCAGAATGCGGTCCCCAAAGTGCTCCTCCAGGACACCAAACACTACCGCTTCGACGGAGTAAAACTCCGCCTTTGATGAACCACATCTTGTCGAAATCAGGGTCACTTTGGATAATGGGGATGAAATCATCTTCCAAACCCTTTACGTACCGTTCGCTAGTCACCGTGCCGTCAAGGAATGTCGCACCGATTATTCCTTAACTGGACAATGCACAGCACACAGTCATCCGCTCAGGGTGAAGAGATTTCTCGATTGCGAAATGAGGATTCTAATTCAATTGGCTCTGAGCACTATGGGACTTAAGATCTGACGTCATCAGCCCCCTAGAACTTAGAACTACTTAAAAATGAGGATTCTCAGCCCTCCAAATGCGCCAGTTTTCCTTATTGACGAACCAGTCCAAATGAAAGTGGGCTTAGTCGCAAACCACAGCCATGAATGCGCATACTATTTTTCATCATTCCACGTGGCGAGCCATGCAGTTTGAACTTACAGGGTGAAAATTATTGAACTATATGAAATAAAATCGTCGTTACTTCTGAACGGTTTGCCTTAGTAAGTTCAAACTGCATGGTAGGCCGAGTGGAATGATGTTCTATTGTACACGTAATGCGCCAAATATTTTCATCTCTTTGCCATTTAATTCTTGTTCTAATTCATGTCACTTTCTCTGGTGGTGGCAGAAGAACCTATTTACGTAACACATGGAATGCGGCAATCTGTTAAATAAAAGATATTATTATCTGCAACTAGGTCATTGTAATAAATTAATCTGATGTGCTTAGCCTACTGTGTCATGTATTATTGTCTATTTAAAATCCTGAATGTACGTTCTTCATTCAGTTTAAAAAAATAAGTCAGGCAAATACAGCTCTTCTTTAGTCCACCATCATGTAAGGACGCATTTTGCAGTTACGTTCGCTTTTACAAATAAAAATACCAGCATTCAGATGCAATTAAGTCAACAGAAGTCCTGTTGCTGATTATGTATCCCAACTTCATGTCTGTTTCAGTTTTAATTAGGTACTTTCAGAACCAATTGGTTTGCTGTCGTGTCAATATGTGCGCCATTCCCTCCCCATTATATGTACATTTGTACATTTACATTCTCTAAAAGTCGAGCCTTTCGATCTTTTTTTTTTTAGTCGTGAAATCCGATCATTGTTTCTATGTAATCCAAAATATTTTGTCGCATTACGCATTATATTATACCAGTCCCTCATCACCAAGCTTGACTGCTACCCAACGACTCTGAAGCTGACCACTACGTAAGCAGGCAACGAAAGAGTTTTATTTTAGCAAACAGTAGGGTGAATTTAATCAAAATTGGACTCTTAGTGACATATTTTTCTTCTCTAAGGCCCTGATGTGGTCACTGTAATTTACGAATGTATATGTAGATGTAGATATCCAGACTCCAAACAATTTCTTTTCGGTTACATTTATTCCTTGATTCTGAATACATATCACTAATCAGGAATCTGCAGTAAATCTGTTACACCTACGGAGATTGAACTCTTAGTGGCATAGTGACTCTACCTTGACGTGTAACTAGAATGGCGAATGGAGTTGTCGTCTCGCTCGTGTGCCACAGTGAATGGAAGCTGGGGCTGTAATCTGTTCTAGGCCGTATATCCCAGAGGCAATCGGCTTATGAGCGTTAACGCGACCTAGCTATTATAATCCTGCAGACTCTTATTAAGCCATCGATTCGGAGGGCTCGCCGTTAAGCCCCAGCTTAAGTCGACACCCCGACCTTTACGCTTATTCCCACCAGGCGCTATTCATCACCTCGGTCTTATCCTTAGGTCGGTGTATTCGTGAGTGAAGAAGTGAAGAAAGTGAAGAAATACAGAAGCTAAGGGTCCCTTGCCAACAAACCTTAAAAGGTGTCGTCGGCTGATGTTCGTATTACCGGAGGATAATAATTTTCTTTCGAGGATTTTCAAATAAACAAGAATTTTCTCCAACTGTCGCCTGTGTATGAGCCAGTATGTCTTCATAATGAGCGCCAATTTCATCAGTCATCATTATCTTCATTGCCTTCAGGTGAACAAATGATAACCTGTCAATCAGTTGTGAATACTTTGAAACCAGTAGCCTTTTGATTGTCCTTTCAGATAATATGGTCTACAACATGTTCACCACGAAAGCAGTTACAGCGAACTCTCGTTTACCCGCACTAGGTGTGAACGTAGATCATTAACATCATCGAAAATACGTACAATACGAAAATTCACAAAAATAATTAGAATGGTGTGAGTTAAATGCCATAAACACACACGTTAAATTACTTTCACATAAACACACAAATTTTACATTGCTGTCACGTGAATTTTGACGAGGTACTAGAAGAAGCACAGTGAAATCTACATACTGAAATAATCAGTAAGTTTCTTCTATGCCAGATTTGTAACTAACTTATGTAGAACATGGTCACTCAGGCGTTTCACATGCATTACTCGAGCGAAATTCTTTTCGTTTGGCGTTCCAACTAAACTATTATTTTGTCTAGCTTCGTTGTTGCACCTGTGTGAGTCATAATGTCTTCAAAATGAGTGCTAACAATGTCAGATAATCAGTTAGCAGTATTTTCGTTGTCTGCATCATATTAAGAATGGCTCTGAGCACTATGGGACTTAACAGCTGCGGTCATCAGCCCCCTAGAACTTAGAACTACTTAAACCTAACTAACCTAAGGACATCACACACATCCATGCCCGAGGCAGGATTCGAACCTGCGACCGTAGCAGTCGCGCGGTTCCGGACTGCGCGCCTATAACCGCGAGACCACCGCGGCCGGCCCTATTAAGAAACGGCCATAATACAGATAGAGGCAGGAAACAACATAAAGAAACGAAAAGTTTTTTAAGAAACTTTTATAAAAGTTAAACACATTAAACGATGACTCATTGACACACACACAGTGGTTACGGTTACTACAAGCACACCACAAGTTGGGAAACGGGGCCAAATTTCTAATAGTTTACTGTCGACTAGAGATTTTGAAACACAAATGTTTTATTCATAACTTACAGAAACTAATAGTACGGCAGTAAACAACCTTTTAAACACGCCGCTAACGGCAATCAAATCATTTATAGCAATGCAACAATTTTTAAAAACAATTCTTTTTTTTAAAAAATGGAAGTACCAGTACGGCAATCAACAACCTTTCAAAACACGCCGCTAACGGCAATCAAGTAATTTATAGCAATACAACAGTTTAAAAAGTTTAAAGAACATTAGAAACCGGCTACTAAAGTAAATACAGAACTTTGTTACTAAAGTACGGTGAGGTAGTGAAGCTACCAACACCGCCATTAGAAAAATCAAAGGTCTCAGCAAACACACGGTTAATGGCAATATAGTAATGGAGGAATTTAAAAGAGTTTTTAAACGAAAGTGTCCTGGACTATCATTAGAACATAACAGATATGACGGACTCGTGTAAAGCGGCCACAAATCACACACTCAGGGATGCTCAGGCTAGGCAGAATACTGACCAATTTAAATACGCCCGTAAACACAACTGCCACTCTCAGGCTGGTCACTGCACCGACTTTTAGCCAGCGAAAACTTGTAATAAGATGGCTTAACTTGCTGACAGAATTAGAGCTAACCTCGTGCAAGGAAACATTACACCACACAGTTCTGAATGAGCGACCACATGATCAACCAACAAGAAGCAAGAATTTACTCATAACACACGACAGAATAGTGAAACAATTAAAGTGCCGAAACCACACCTCCCATCGGGCAGAAACGATGGGAGGAGGAAAAATCACTGTCTTCAGTTACACCGGTGCCGGGGACAGGAAACCCAATCGCCGGAGGCCACAAGGCAGAAGAGACACTGGTTACGCAAACTTATTACTTAATGATTAAACCTTCCACTAACTTAACTTGCAATAAGGGGGTTGGGCTGTTTGGGGAAGGAGACCAGACAGCGAGGTCATCGGTCTCATCGGGTTAGGGAAGGACGCTGAAGGAAGTCGGCCGTGCCCTATGAAAGGAACCATCCCGGCATTTGCCTGGAGAGATTTAGGGAAATCACGGAAAACCTAAATCAGGATGGCCGGAGGCGGGATTGAAACGTCGTCCTCCCGAATGCGAGGCCAGCGTCTAATCACTGCGCCACCTCGCTCGGTTTTTGCAATTATGCTTGAACAGGCTGTACACGACCTCCGATGGCGAGGATCCACACATCCGACCACGCACGCGTCTCCAATGTACCCAACACGCCACGGTCACGTTAACGTCCCACCAAGGTGAAATGAACAGCAACTACTCGTAGGGCGATTCTGTATACAACCAACCCGCGGGGAGCTCTTCCGTCAACTCCACCCGCTCGTTACACACAACCGACATACATCACGTGGCGACTCGGTACAACCGACCACGCCTGGTCCGTGCTGGCGAGCCACACTGCCCTCCCGTGACCACCCGACTCTGAGCGCACCTCGCCCCTACTTCCGCGCCACCACACGAGGTTACAACCAAAGATCTCACTTCCTCCATAGCAGTTCCGGTAACAGAGGGAAAAGACAACCAAGCAGCCACTTAATAACAGCCAACATATCAAACAAGCATGTCAGGGGAAGAAAACGAAAACCAATACAATCTAAACACAAGGTGTAGCACAAGTCGATACACGGCTCACTCATTTAAGGCTGTTCATACAGCTAATACCGAATCAATTATAAAGTCAGGCGTTCATCTGATCAAATAAGGCTATGATATAATGTCTGCACCTGCCGCGGTGGCCGAGCGATTCTAGTCACTTCAGTCCGGAACCACGCGGCATCTACTGTCGCAGGTTCGAATCCTGCCTTGGGCATGGATGTGTGTGATGTCCTTAGGTTAGTTCGGTTTAAGTAGTTCTAAGTCTAGGGGACAGATTACATCATATGTTAAGTCCCGTAGTGCTTAGAGCCATTTGAACCATAATGTCTGCACATCGCCGTGCATTCTCATATAAGAGTCTATATCAATACATTGTTGGCCATGAGAGTAAGACAAGCATTCAAGGGTATCCTTAAAACATCCGTCGCTAGTTTAGTTTGTCTACGACTTTGAATGTGTCACTTACTACTGGAGTTGCAACTTCCTGGCAGATGGAAACTGTGTGCCGGACTAAGACTCGAAACCGGGACTTTTGAATCTCGCGAGCAAGTGCTCTAGTAACTGAACGAGCCGAACACATCTCACCACCCGCGTTCATAGCTTTGCTTCCGCAGTACCTCATCTCATATCTTGCTCATATCCTGGGTTCCAGTCTTGGTCCTGCACACTGCTTTAATCTGTCGTGAAGTTTGATATCAGCGCGCACACCGCTGCAGGCATAACACTTCATTCTATAAACATCCCACAGGCTCTGGCTAAGGCACGTCTCCTCAACATCCTTTCTTCCAGGAGTGCTAGTCGTGCAAATTTCGCAGGAGAAATTCTGTGAGGTTTGGAAGGTAGGAGGTAAGGTGGCGGTGGTAAATCTGTGAGGACGAGTCGTGAGTCACCCAGAAGTATCTCAGTTTGTATAGCCGTTGTCCGTGAAAAGCAAAGGTCTCGGGTGCGAATCCCGGTCCGGCACACAGATTTAATCTTCCAGGAAGTTTCATATCACCGCACACTCCACTGTAGAGAGAAAATTCATTTTGCCTAATGGGCCTACTTGCATACCTCTATAAAGAATTTTTATGGCTGACAAGTTACTTGTCGAACGATAATGCATGCAAAGTCTGCGTACTTACCATGGAGGTTACTTGTGTAACGATGATGCTTGCAAAGTAGTGTATACTAACCATGGAGGTCTTGTAGAATGAGTTCTAATGCCTATCTCATTGATACAGAAAACACTACATTGAAGTAGACTAATATGAGAATGCACTGCGACGTGCAGACGTCTTGTTCTAGCACCAGTTTACCAGCTGACACCACGCTTGATTTTATAATTTATCTGAAGATGGATGTATAAAAAGTCGAAACTAATCTTAATTTAGCGAGTTTTTATTTCCGATCTTGATTGTTAGAAGATTTTGTTAAAGAAATATTTTTAAAAAAGTTTTGAAAATCTTTAGATCATTTGTCTCCATCTTCTCATTATGTCAGGAATCAATATTTAGAAACAAATTACATACCTTTTATTCTTTCAATCTGGCACTGTTGAAATTTTGACACCAAATTAATGAACAATTTCTTTCGGCAGTTTCCGTTATCAATTCTATGAAGTGCGCTGAACCTCCTGCCAACTGAGCCGTACACCATCTTTCTCTCTGATGACATATTTCCGCCGGAACAAAGGTCCACAAGTGAATTATATACCTCACAGTTAATTTGTCAACTGACTCTGTGCCAGGGACCATGCAAGGCCGAATTGTCGTCGTCAGTTGTTGCCGCTATTACTTCCGGATATCAAACACTGTACTGTGGAACTGTACATTTGTACCTGAATAAATTGGAAATCTAGGTCAGTAACCGTGGGACAAACAACGTAATCCCGTATTGTTCAAAGTTACCGCGTATGGTGTCATCGTCTGTATTACTTGACAAAGCGAACTGTGGACCGAAAGTATTGCGAACTATGAGGAGCATTCAAACAAAACGTGAACACCCGCTAAAACTGGACCATGGAATTGTTCTATTCAAAAGGAACAGCCAAACTCCTTTAGACATTTATCCCACTGCGAGACGAAAGGCCCGTTCCTATTTTGTTCCACGCACGAGGGTTGCGACAAATAAAGGGCCCTATTGTGACAGTACGTTGTGACACTAATTTGAGCCAGAGAGCAAACAGTAAAGTCAAGAGTGGAAACATCTCACATCTGCCCGCCAAAGAAATCCAAGCTGTTCACACGTGTTCTGTTAAGGTCATCCCGAAGCACGATAGCGCCCACTCCCTCATTCCCAATGTGACGGAGGCTACGCTTCAGCTAATTCTTTAATACTCCATCATCCTCTTTACAGCCCGGGTCGTAGACCGCATAATAGTCACACCCTCGCGATCTGAAGAAAGACATGCGTGTATGTCAATTTCACTCGGTCGAGGAACCGCAAAAATTGATGTGGTTTTGGAACTGTCACCGGCCGACCACGTTCTACGAAACAGAATTTGATCGTCTTGTCTACCAGAGGGATCAATGTCTTACCGCGCGTGGTGACTACATTTGCACTGTCCCGTTCTGGCGGGTTTTTGGTTTTTATTTGACTGCCCCTTAAAATTGCGTCACGAGACCATGAACAGCAGAGATGGAGTTCAAAGCGGTGCTCGCTTTTACTTTGCAGTCATAGAGCGAGAAACACCGCGAAAATTGTCTTCGCCGGCTCCGTATTAATATTATTAAATCTTTTGCCTATCACAGAAAAAGGAATGACCGTGCCGACGGAAAACATGACGGCATCTGCAGGGAAAATGTTAAAGAGTAGTAAGTCAATGGCATGTACGTAAGTGCGTCAGGGCCACGATGCTGAGTGAAGCGGTGAAGTGCACACGACAAATAATATGGGTAAATGTGTTAAAAGTTATTAATTTCTGTGATATTATTAACAATATTAGAAATACCAACTTTGCCATAACTGCACTGCTTTCTTCGTCATAGAAGGACTTAACAGTTTTCCAGTATGCCATAACGTGTAAACAGACAGTATGGTTTGAAAACTAATCATACTGGACTATAATTATATAAAAAACTATAGTATCATAACAAAAGTGGCTAGAGGTTTATTCATACTAGGTCACTCGTTACAATGCACATAAATGCGGTCAAAGTCTGCTTGGATTAGTATCCAGCTACACTAATGTGACTGGGGTCACGAGATAGCGATATCCACATAAACAGATGGTGGTAGTATAATGTATAAAAGGGCATTGCTTTGGCAGAGGCGTCAGTTGTATAAAGGCGGTTCATGTGAAAATGTTTCCGACGTGACTGTGGCTGCATAACGGAAATTAACAAACTTTGAACGCGGAGTGGTAGTTGAAGCTAGACGCATTGGATATTCCATTTCGGAAATCGTCAGGGAATTCGATAGTCCGAGATCCAGTCCGAGATCCACAGCGTCAGGAGTCTGCCGAAAATACCATTTCTCAGGTATTGTCTCTCACCACGGAGAACGCAGTGGCTGACGGTCTCCACCTGAAGATCGAAAGCAGTGCAGCATCCTTAGAGTTGTCAGTGCCAACAGACAAGCAACTTTGTGTGAAATAACCGCAGAAATTAATGTGACACATACGACGAACGTATCCGTTCAGACAAAGTGGCGAAATTTGACGTTAATCGGCTATGGCAGCAAACGACCAATGGGGTGCCTTTGATAATAGCGCGAAACTGCCTACAGCGCCTCTCCTGGGCTCGTGACAATTTCGGTTGGGTCCGACTAAAAAATCGCAGGGTGGTCAGATGAGTCAAGATTTCAGTTGGTAAGAGCTGATGGCAGTGCTGACCATTGCACTGGAGTTTGCCCAGTGAAGTGGAGGCCGACTCTATGGCACGTACGAGGGCAGTTCAATAAGTAATGCAACACTTTTATTTCTGAAACAGGGGTTGTTTTATTCAGCATTGAAGTACACCAGGTTATTCCCCAATCTTTTAGCTACACAACACTATTTTTCAACGTAATCTCCATTCAATGCTACGGCCTTACGCCACCTTGAAATGAGGGCCTGTATGCCTGCACGGTACCATTCCACTGGTCGATGTCGGAGCCAACGTCGTACTGCATCAATAACTTCTTCATCATCCGCGTAGTGCCTCCCACGGATTGCGTCCTTCATTGGGCCAAACATATGGAAATCCGACGGTGCGAGATCGGAGCTGTAGGGTGCATGAAGAAGAACAGTCCACTGAAGTTTTGTGAGCTCCTCTCGGGTGCGAAGACTTGTGTGAGGTCTTGCGTTGTCATGAAGAAGGAGAAGTTCGTTCAGATTTTTGTGCCTACGAACACGCTGAAGTCGTTTCTTCAATTTCTGAAGAGTAGCACAATACACTTCAGAGTTGATCGTTTGACCATAGGGAAGGACATCGAACAGAATAACCCCTTCAGCGTCCCAGAAGACTGTAACCATGACTTTACCGGCTGAGGGTATGGCTTTAAACTTTTTCTTGGTAGGGGAGTGGGTGTGGCGCCACTCCATTGATTGCCGTTTTGTTTCAGGTTCGAAGTGATGAACCCATGTTTCATCGCCTGTAACAATCTTTGATAAGAAATTGTCACCCTCAGCCACATGACGAGCAAGCAATTTCGCACAGATGGTTCTCCTTTGCTCTTTATGGTGTTCGGTTAGACAACGAGGGACCCAGCGGGAACAAACCTTTGAATATCCCAACTGGTGAACAATTGTGACAGCACTACCAACAGAGATGTTAAGTTGAGCACTGAGTTGTTTGATGGTGATCCGTCGATCATCTCGAACGAGTGTGTTCGCACGCTCAGCCATTGCAGGAGTCACAGCTGTGCACGGCCGGCCCGCACGCGGGAGATCAGACAGTCTTGCTTGACCTTGCGGCGATGATGACACACGCTTTGCCCAACGACTCACCGTGCTTTTGTCCACTGCCAGATCACCGTAGACATTCTGCAAGCGCCTATGAATATCTGAGATACCCTGGTTTTCCGCCAAAAGAAACTCGATCACTGCCCGTTGTTTGCAACGCACATCCGTTACAGACACCATTTTAACAGCTCCGTACAGCGCTGCCACCTGTCGGAAGTCAATGAAACTATACGAGACGAAGGGGGAATGTTTGAAAATATTCCACAAGAAATTTCCGGTTTTTTCAACCAAAATTGGCCGAGAAAAAAAATGTGTTGAATTACTTATTGAACTGCCCTCGTACTTTTGTCTTTCTGTGGTGGCGTCAGGAGGTTAACTCCCACTGACGTGTCTATGACGCCAGTTTCAATACAATGGCTCTTTACTTTACCGGTTGATGCCAACTTGTAACTTTTTCTAACCATTTGTTCCGCTGACGTTAGACAGATTCATCCCCAATATCCAGTGGTCCTTCATCCAAGCAACTAGGTCCAGAAAGTCGAGAGAAATGGATAATTATAATTTAATTGTCTGACTCATTATGTAATCGGCGAGTGATTAATGTAACTGGGCTGGTAGCTATCTCTTCTTTACGAATCGGCGACTGCAAATATTGTTAACAAAATAAGGGACTCGACAACACTGATGCTTATCCCTGTGTGGGTTATTCATCAAAGTCCCAGGTACACAGACTGCGCTAGTAATATGTTCCAAAACGCCGCGCATAAATGTAGTTTTATTCCGGGCTTTATATCTCGGGTTCTATTGGTGACGAAAATGGCGTCAAATGTTTTGAATAGCCCTTGACGTAGGGATCACTTGTAACCCAAGGGAAGTTTTACTGCAACTACCCTACCCTAAAGTACAGGCTCAAAGTCTGGATATTACAACCTTCTCTAGCTGAAGCAAATGCAGCAAACCGGTTGAAACATTAGGCGTTAGATGTGATATACAGTGCTCCTTAAGGGTCTTACGGAATCATGATATAATTCATGGGCAACTCCTGAGAAAACCCGAATAACATGGTTTTTGAGTCTCAGAAAAGAGCAATGGATTCCAAGACGGCTATGCACTGCAAATGGTTCAAATTTTTGCGGCATATTCCTGAGATCCAGATCCCAAACCACCTTGAAAATTTTCTTGGTATCTTCGATCATTTCCTAGATAGAGAGTTTCAAAATTATCCTATTTTTAAACGTAAAATACAAAGGTATAATCCGGGGCGAGGGGAAATATCAATAATAAACAACAACAGCAGGTTACTCAAATTTTAATGGTGTTTTCTCCAGGCATTTATCAAGAAGTGTTACCTTCTTCAATAAAATTCTTCAGGGTATCAGACCGCATCGTCATAATTTTAAATTGCGCCAACGTTTCGGCCAGCGTTGCAGCTAGCCTTCATCAGTTAACGTAAGGCCCTGATGAAGGCTAGCTGCAACGCTGGCCGAAACGTTGGCGCAATTTAAAATTATGACGATGCGGTCTGATACCCTGAAGAATTTTATTGAAGAAGACAACGGCCGCGGAAGCCTACGCTTACAAGTGTTACCTTGCCATTTTGGAAATGTTTTATCCACTATCGAGAGATACGCGAAAACATGGATTTCAAAACGTTTACATACAGAAAATGGCAGTAATTTTTACGATATACTTCTAAGATCCCAATCTCGAACAATCTTGAAAATGTTCTTGATACCTTCATCCGTTTCCGAGATATAATGGTTCAAAACTATGCTGCCCGTACACGTAAAGTCCCGTGTGAGGCGACAAAGTGATTTATAAAGTGACGTAGTACGGAGAAATATGCTGAAAAGTTTCCTCGTTACCATCAGAATGGCTACGTAACCCCATATTGTGGGATGGCAAGGACGAGTGGAAACGATTGGACGTGAATTTATGCTTACAACCACACCCCGTGACACGCACACCTCGTGTACGTCCGCCACGTGATGCACACCGGTTCAAAGCTTAGTGCGGGCTATGTTGGTGTACATTTCACTTCAGACACAGTTGTTAGCAGTGGTCAGTCTGATTGCGGCTCTTGCTAGCCACCTACGTCACCTAACCTGTCAGTGGGCGACTACTTTGTGTGAGAAGCCTCCAAGTATGAGGTGTACCGGAGCAATCCTCATAATCTTCGAGAACTGCAGCAGAACTTCCGGATAAGATTACAGCAGTTCCAGCAGTCCAGCTTCGATCTGCCTTCAGTAACTTCAGCAACTTGCTGACAGGGCCTCGAGCGTCCAAAGAGATGAATGGTGGTCTGTTTCGACATCTGCTGTAGTCAGGTTAATACCGTATTTCATTTCCTCTGCTGTGTTTCCTTGTACCCTGGGACTTGTTCTCTGTCCGACAGTTATTTGCCCCACCTTGCCGTACTGAAGCACTGGCAAAATCTTAGTGCGCTTAAAATCCGGTTTTGAAATGGTAAATTATGTTGTGTTATTTCTATTTCACTCATGTAAACTATCAATATCATACTGAATTATAAAATTCATTTCATATGAGTTACATGCCCTGCTGCAGCAGGGAAAAAGCAGGAACCATCGGAAAAATGCTCCTATCGGAGCACATAAAAGACTAATACGCTCCTTTAGTAAAGGACTCTGACCGAAAAGTGCGGTACCAGCTGCCTCATTTACCTTCTTCAGCATCTTTTCAAAATTTTCGAAAAGTTATGGCCTACGAAAACATTCGCACGTTCTTGTACAGAGAGAGAAGCAGACAGTGGAAATGGGAAAGAGATGAAAAAGTAAATACTGGAATTTTCTATATAATGTCGCAATCATACAACAAGTTTTTGTACTTACCAACCATCTTAAAAAAGAGAAAGTGCTTTAAGAGACAATGCTTTGTAAAATTGCTACTGGCTTAATTGTAAAAAATCTACGAGGAATTAACATACCACATGTAGTCTAGTATTATATGAGCTTTCACAGTAGAGTACTATCGCATCGTCCATAATATTCATATTTTAGAACTTCACGTAAAACGTGCTGTGTACAGAGAGTCTGAAGCGAAAGTAACGGCAAACACACATACTTTCGCAGAACAAAATTACACATATCAAAAAAAGTTTTGCATCATCCCAGTTCCCAGAACTCCTGAAGATAGACGTTGACTGTGGATACTGTTTCACAGACAAAGTCCCATCGACTGTTCAGAGATGTCACCAAACCCACCCAAAGATGTAAACAACCATGCATGAGCAATCCGACAGCCGATCAGTTCCAGCCATTCCACCAGGAAGGAGGTACGCGGGTCGTGTTATCTGTAACTAAACCACACCTAGACGGTCAATACCACGGTTCGATCGCGTCCACATTGTTACTTTGTGCCAGGAAGGGCTCTCAACAAGGGAAGTGTCCAGGCGTCTCGGATTGAACCAAAGTAATGTTGTTCGGACATGGAGGAGATACAGAGAGAGAGGAGCGATCGGTAACATGCCTCGCTCAGGCCTCCCAAAGGCTATTAGTGCAGTGGATGACCACTACTTAAGGATTATGGCTCGGAGGAACCCTGACAGCAAAGTCATCAAGTTGAATAAAGCGTTTCGTGCAGCCACAGGAAGTAGTTACTACCCAATTTGTGTGCAATAGGCTGCACGATGCGCAACTTCGCTCCCGACGTCAATGGCGAGCTCCACCTTTGCAAACCGTGACACCATGCAGCACGGTACAGATGTGCCCAAAAACATGCCAAATGAACAGCTCAGGATTGGCGTCACGGTCTCTTCACCGATGAGTGTCGCATATGCCTTCAACCAGACAATCGTCGGAAACGTGTTTAGAAGTAACCCAGTCATGCTGAAAACCTTACACACACTGTCGAACGAGTGCAGCAAGGTGGAGGTTCCCTGCTGTTTTGGGGTGGCATTATGTGGGGCCGATGTACACCGCTGGTGGTCATGGAAGGCGCCGTAACGGCTGTACGACAGGTGAATGCCATCCTCCGGCCAATAGTTCAACCATATCGGCAGCATACTGGCGAGACATTCGTCTTCATGCACGAGGATTCGCGCCCCCATCGTACACATCTTGTGAATGACTTCCTTCAGGATAACGACGTCGCTCGACTAGAGTGGCCAGCATGTTCTCCAGGCATGAACCCTATTGAATATGCCTGTGATGGATTGAAAAGTGCTGTTTGTGGACGACGTGACCCACCAACCACTCTGAGGGATCTACGCCGAATCGTCGTTGAGGAGTGGGACAGTCTGGACCAACAATGCCTTGATGAACTTTTGGATAGTATGCCACGACGAATATAGGCATGCGTCAATGCAAGAGAACGTGCTACTGGGTATTAGAGATACCGGTGTGTACAGCAATCTGGACCCCCACCTTTGAAGGTCGCGCTGTATGGTGGTATAACATGCACTGTGTGGTTTTCATGAGCATTAAAAAAGGCGGAAATGATGTTTATGTTGATCCCTATTACAATTTTTTGTACAGGGAATTGTGGTGATGCAAAACTTTTTTTGACGTATGTATTTATGTATTGGCAAACAAATGAGAATAAGGAATACTTATTTAGAGGAATGACTAGTTCGTTGAACGTACCACTTTTTATGGGACAGTAACTTATTAAAAAGCCTTTAAAACATTCATATAATTATGTCATTACAGTTAATACATGCAATCAGAGATTTGCCTATGAATAGGAAGAAGCAAGTCTTAAATGTTTGCTTTGAGTTAACAGCGCATGAAAGTAATGCGACTATTCCAAACAGTGAAATTTTTGCATTGAAACATACTATATGAGCTGTACTTAGAAGTCGAAAGTAAAACATAAAATACATATACAACATCGTTATGCAGAGTAGCTTGTCCAAACAGTAAAGATATATGGACACTGGGTGATACATAACCCACGTACACATGGTTACAGCAGCACTGACCGTTTTGCTTACATGGAAATGGCAAATTAACAGTTATAGGAAGTTCCGGTATTTGGCATTCTCGTGCATTAGACTGAGAAAGGATTTTCCTTTTCCTTCCTTCTTAAAACGGAACGTAATTTAATTAAAAAGATGCTACTGCATCTTGTAAAGGTTACAGAATATGAAACTAGTTCGCGATTTAACATCATAAAAATGTCAATGTACTCTGCGAGTGCATATGTATTCTTGTTTGTGGTATGTATAAATTTTTTAAAAGTAAGCCAGCAGCGAATTTTACATTACTTTGTTACTTATGCAATTTTTCTTTTGATTTGCCGATTCCCGAATCTGAAGATCTGTCTGTAGATAAATGCTATTGAGACAATGTACAGATAAGTTTGAAAGTCCTAAAAAGCTTTATAGAAAGTTTTCATAATTTTTATAATTTTTACATGTAATTTTCTTTTTACTGTAACTCTCTCCTACTCTGACAATGTCAGATTAATGCAGTGGAACGTAGTTGACCGTAACAGAACACTAGGATGAGCGCCAGGAATGAAGGAAACAGTACTACTGGGACAGGAATGAAAAGAAGCAGAAGTGGAAATGTGCGGTAGCCAGCAGTAATGAGATACGGTCTATGACGATCACAATGACAACGTCGAAGAGGGAGACAGGGACAGTAAGAGAAGACAATATTAGCAGGACACAACGATGGAGACTGTGGCCGTGTGATAGTGGACCGTGACAGTAAGAGAGACACAGGAAACACCAATGTTTTGGGCTGAATGAGTCAGTGAAAATGGACAAGTGGGAGTGGGTGGGTATTGTCGACTTACGGAGATGGACTGGTGGATAGGAGCGACTTACGGTTAGGAGTGCTTGCTGGAGTAGAAAGTGAGACACATATTAAAGATAGAGTCTTCAGTCCCTTTCAGTTAGGATCTTTTTCTAATCACAGTTCTGACGTTTTTCGTGGCGAAGCGTGTTACACTACTGCTCGCAGAGCCGCTGAACAGTTCGCAGCGAGCTAACCAAGTCCAGCAACTTCACACACCGATTGGACGTGGGCCCGGCCAAACACAGTTCCCCGTCTTTGCCATTCTGTCACTTCCTTATATATACCAGTTTTTACGTACAATATGCGTTTGAAAAATATATCTCTCATTGATAGCTACTGCCTTAGGCTCAAATAGAGCGCCGTTAAGCGCATGGCTCGATCGCTTCTGTAGAAGCTAAACGATACATCTGTACGTGCACACGGGGATGACTAAAATTTCCTCCACTGATTTAAAATCTGGAATCAAACATTCATATCTGGTGAAGTACGGTGAGCGTGATGAGGGGGGCGATAGAGAAGTGTACTGTATGGTAGGCACTCTGAATTGTTAAGCAGCGAAGAGACAAAGAGATAGTGATACTTTACTCGAATTCGTGTAATGTCGCTTTCCTCCGTTTCAGAGGCAAAGCAGGCAACATGATACATGCATTTGTGCTATGGAAGACAATAAAGAACGTGAAACGCCTCATTGTTCAACTTTAGAGTAGAGTGGGGTAAGATTGCGCGGCAGGTAAGACTGCGCAAAGCTTGTATCTCTGTGGCTGACCCTTTATTTCAGCAGTTTCATTGTCGTCCTGATGATAACGGCTGCGCAATGCGGTAAGAAATGTTTTACGTAATTTTATGTTATTATGGTATGACTATGAAAGATTTCAGATTAGTTCATGACTACTCTGAGAGGAATAACATAAAAACAAAATTTGACACTAAGATGGACGGAAAGGACTGATCTTATGATTTCCTGCAGAGGCGAAATCTTAGCCTTGGGATCCCACAGAAAACTTGTCTCGGACGTGTGATGAGTTTCAACAGCAAAAGAGCATCTTCTTTGACAATCTTTCGTTGCTGATGGAGAGATATAAATTTGAACCTCATCGCATATGAGTTGCATCCCTCCAGGAATAATATTTACTCGGAAAAGGATGAAGGAGAGTTTGAAGAAAGTTGCCCCTCCTGGGTCACTAATGATGTGTTCGGACACATGGTTCAAATGGCTCTGAGCACTATGGGACTTAACATCTATGGTCATCAGTCCCCTAGAACTTAGAACTACTTAAACCCAACTAACCTAAGCACATCACACAACACCCAGTCATCACGAGGCAGAGAAAGTCCCTGACCCCGCCGGGAATCGAACCCGGGAACCCGGACGTGGGAAGCGAGAACGCTACTGCACGACCACGAGCTGCGGACTCTGGATACACCAACTCAGATCTGTATCTCACATGGCTACAACATTTTGAAAAACATACACAGCCAACATAAGATAATCCAGTCTTGTTAATTTTGGACAATCACTTGTCACATTTGAGTATGAACGCCGTTCTTTACTGTAGGGACCATAACATTCACGTGCTTACCATTCCTCCACACAGCAGCCACAAAATGCAGCCATTGGATCGCTCCTTTTTCAAGCCACTGAAGTACCTTCATTCCCAGGAATGCGACCAGTGGCTCATTAACCACCCTGGATATGTAATTACGCAAGAATGTACCGCTGAATTGTTTGGAAACGCTTATCAAAGGACGGCCATAGTGACGAAGGCAACAAAGGCGCTCAAGATATGTGGCATTTATCGAATCGCTCGTCACATACTCACCAAGAAAGATTTCCGGCCTTCGACTGTTACAGACCAAAGTGACAAATTTAATGATGCATTCACAGTTGAAACTGGATCTCTCCAGAGCCAAAGTCCAGAGACATCTATAAATGAACCACAACCAGGGCCAAGTACCTACGTTCCCCCAAGAGAAGTGATTCATTTGGCAAGAAGAAAAGATTGCCAAAAAAGACAGAAGAAAGGAAAGAAGTGAGAAATAGTATCTGGGACCCCATTCAAGAAGCAACTGGAATCCCAATGAACAGAAAAGAAATAAAGAAACCAAAGGGGAATCTGTTTCACTCTTATCCAGCAAACAAAAAGAGAGTAAAGCAAAACTTTAATACGTCTAGTGAAAATTCACAAACTATTCACTGTCCAGGCTGTACTGAAAAATACAATAATCCACCAACAGAAGACTGGATTCAATGTCTCAAGTGCGAGGAGTGGTGGTATGGATCCTGCTCTTGTTATGAATGTTCTGGACACTTCATTTGTGATCTCTGTTCAAAAACGTTTTGTCCGACAGGAATAATTTTGCATGTTTTTGATGACAGGCCAAGATTTGTTCATTATGTCAAATATTGTATCAACAGTAACTGTTATATGCTGAGAAACAAGGTATATTACGTTTATGTACGCTATAAATTCAATAAAAGACAAAGAACTGAATGACACATACGTTTTTCCCATTTGATAATAATGCACAAATTTACCCCACTAGAAACACACTCTTACTCCACGGTCGAGTAAGACTGAGCATTTGCATTACTTTTATTACTAAGTGCGAATTACAGTTCAAACTGTTTCTTTGACTTTCGAACTCTGTCATATAACAGCCAAAATTCAGATGAAATGCCAGTTAAAATATAATTGTAATTTGTGACGATTCCTTCAGTATATCGCTATTTAAACCTTAAGTGCGCAATCTTGCCCCACTTTACTCTATTAGAAATTTACTACAACAAGGATGTGAACTGCATAACGAATGCTAACAGTAGCTAACAAAGGAAAGGGCTGCTACATGGGAAGAATTTTGTTAATTGAATAAAAGAGATGTTATTAGCCGGACCATAAAAAAGTATTTTATGTTTTGTTTAGTGCGTTCCCTTTTAGCTAATTCTCATGTCATTTGCGTTAACGGTGTTACCAATACTTTTACGTTCTATCTCACAACTTTCTTCTTCTCCCTCAGAAACTGTTTTTCCTGTTGCTGTACGCTAGTGTATTTTTTTCCTTTATTTTATTATTTACTCATCAGGTCCCGTGTTTTCGTAAGATCCAAAGGCACTTACTGATGGTACCGCTCAACATGTGATTTACAAAATTCTGATTTCAAAATTTATAAACTACGAATCAATAAACCTCGAAATAAGTAGGCTTTAAACAGAAAATTTGTCAACTGCTGTGTGAAACTACTGTCCACAATACAAGGAGTGTGCCATAAGGAAGTATTTCAATTCTGATTTTAATACATGCGATATACCACTCAATTTTTTCAGTTCTTCTAGATGCTAACGGAAACTGAAACCTCATGAATAGTGCATACCTTTCTGTACAACCCAGGAAGTGCTATTCAACCGCATTTCGTTTTTCCGTCCGGTTTTCACTAAATCATTGTCCCTATTATTCTGTATGATTCAGCAACCGGACCCAAGATGGAATAACGTGCAGAGATGGCAGAGGTAGAATTCTAAACCACATGAACAACGGACGTCACGAGGCTGATCTACTGACACCCCAAATCGGTCTGACCACCTTTTCTGGGCTAAACTTGAATGCACAGTTTCCCATAAATATGACAAAATATGAGATAACAGAGTAAAACTGATGAAAAAATAAAAATGGAAATGAGCGTACAGCACTGTGGACCGGGAGTTCCCCCAGTGGGGAAAGGTCGGCTGCCGAGGGCAAGGACTTACTGCATTCGACGCCACATTGGACGACTTGCGCGTCGGAGATGGAGATGAAATGATGATAAGGACAACACAACACCCAGTCCCTGAGCGGGAATCCAACACGGGACCCTTGGATGGCATTCCACCGTGCTTACCACACAGGTAACGGGAGCGACGAAAGTGGAGATCATTCTGGTAACGAAGATGGTAGCATTCAGTTCAAGCACAATATCTTTAATCCGATACGTCAAGAAAGCTTTCAATATACTATACACCATATAGGATCCTGAGAATATGAAAAAGTCGATTTCACTGACTGTTTAGCCACCTTGGGACCTCAAATTTTCGCTTCTACGAGTTCTGTGTCAGAAACTGCAGGCGTTGCATTTTGGTACATTGAAGTGTTAATACGCTGTCCAGTCACATTAACGATCCCACCTGTCAAGAACCAGAACAATCACCTTTTGCTGCGAGACGTGAAGGAAGAGAGTCATTGAGGTTTTGAAGGATAACGACAGGCTTGTGGAGCCACACCGTCTCCAGTGCCATTGTCAACTGCACTAGGTTTCTCGGTTAAGGAACCATGGCTCGAACAGCCCAATCTAGGAGGTCGCATCTTATCCTGGTGCTCTTTGCACCATGGACATACACCGCGAGCTGTGTTACACGATGCACAGTCCTGTTGGCAGATCCATCGTACCGAGGCAAAACAAACTGTATTTAGGGGTGGTCATGGCCCCCAATGACAGATGCACACTTATGGTGATCCATTGTGCTTTCCTGAATGACATTATCGCCAGGAAATGCCACAAAACATTCCCCTGCCATTAACGCTTCCTCGTCGCGACTGGACCTTGCCGACTATTGTTGCAGGGAAGGTACTTTCAATCGTTTCATGCCGATGGAGCACAAAAGGTTGAAAAAGTCACCTATAGCCATTCAGTAGACGTTCAGTTGCGGCACTGGCGTGCAAATTGCAGCCATCGCCGCCAATGAACAGTAATCAGCATCGGTGCATGAACGGGCCACCTGCTGCGGAGGTCCATGGTATGCAACTTCTGCTGATCGTCATTGAGAAGATACCGTTGGTTGCCTCTTGATTAATCTGGGTGGTCAGCGGTGCAACGGTTGCTCGTCTATTAGCCCGTACACATCTCCGCAGCCGTCGTTCACCTCTTTGATCTATGGCCCGTGGTGCACTACAGCTGGCTCGCCGCCGGTTTTGGATAGCGCCGTTCTGCCATGCACGGAATACTTTAACCACGCATGCAATCGAACAGTTTACAGAATTAGCTGTTTTATATATACATCCACTCTCGGCTAGAAAGTCAATGATCGTACCCTTTTGGACGTCAGATGAATCTCTCCGTTTCCGTGCTACAACAGCACCACTTCTGCCCCGTCTCCCAACACTGTATACCACCCACTGCCAGTGCTGTCACCTGCTGTCTGTGAGTTGTTATTGCATGTTGACATCGAAAACAGACGGTGGTCACATCCTTGTGACACAATCGTATATCTTCTCTTTTACCTACGTCATTTCCGATATTTCCCACGTCTTTCACAGTAAAACTTGTGTCTTCTGCACAGACAAAATAAGGCTGAGTCATGTGTAATATTTACTGGCAGATCATTCACATTTATCAGGAAACCAACGAACCAAGAAGAGAAACCTATTTATTCTTCGCACTTTACGCAATCTGAGTCAGATTCATTGTATTGCCCGTTTGTTGCTTCTAGGAAAAACTTTCTGCTTCCTACCATACGGATATAAAGTGAACTATTGTTCAGCTTTTTCCTTCACCCACAACGTTGCCACTTACGCAAAACTATTACTTGGTTCACACAGTCAAATGCTTTTGTTAAACACAAAACCTTCTGATTTGAACTTATCGTTTAGCTCTGCTGGTGTCTTACACACAAAACAGTAAATTTCATTTTCTGTGTGTATTCCCCATCTGATGCCAAACTGCGAATCTGACAACAAATTGTGTGTACCGATCCGTTCCGCTACCCTCCTATACAATACTTTCTCCAAAACTTTCGAAAACGTAAAGAAGAAGCCGTCTACATTATCTCTTTCTCTCTTTGCATAAAATAGCCTCACTAACGAGTCTTTCGATCATTTAGGAAGTTGACCACATGTGAATGAGATATTGCGCAGCTAACTGAGTTTATCAAACTAATACGATGTGCAGATGTTCACGATCCTACTTGAAATTTCATCATATCCGTGAGAGTCTTTACTGCAGAGCGATTTAATAATTAATTCACTTTCGTTTTTGTTTGTATCCTATAGTTGCATATGATATTTTGGTCGGAACAAAAGCACTCACAGGTTCTGCATATTTACCTCTACCAATAAAATTTTAATTTAATTTGTCGACTATTGACAGGAAGCATTTATCTAACATTTTACACAACTCTGGTGCATCACTAACTGTTTCATTATGGTACAACAGAGGTGTGATACGTTTAGCACCCTCATTCACCTTGATATTTCATATTTGACATGATCCTTTATCATTTAGCTACAATATAGCGTGTCAGCAACTGGAAGAAGTTAATTCCGTAAATTATGTGGTGGTAGGTATTAGGAGTGATCTAAAATAGAATGACCATATAAAATTAATCGCTGGCAAAACAAATGCCATACTGAGATTCATTGAAAGAATCCTAAGGAAATACAGTCCGAAAACAAAGGAAGTAGGTTACAGTACACTTGTTCGCCCACTGCTTGAATACTGCTCTCCGGTGTGGGATCCGTACCAGATAGGGTTGATAGAAGAGATAGCGAAGATCCAACGGAGAGCAGCGCGCTTCGTTACAGTATCGTTTAGTAACCGCGAAAGCGTTACGGAGATGCTAGATAAACTCCAGTGGAAGAATCTGCAAGAGAGACGCTCAGTAGCTCGGTACGGACTTTTGTTGAAGTTTCGAGAACATACCTTTACCGTGGAGTCAAGCAGTATATTGCACCTCCCTACGTATATCTCGCGTAGAGACCATGAGGATAAAATCAGAGAGATTAAAGCCCACACAGAGGCATATCGACAATATTTCTTTTCACGAACAATACGAGACTGGAATAGAAGGGAGAACCGATAGAGGTATTCAAGGTATCCCCCACCGCACACCATCAGGTGGCTTGCAGAGTATTGATGTAGATGTAGATCTTTTGATTTTGAATTTGTCAGTGTATTCTGTCATTATTAAGTTATTGCTGTTGTTTAGTACATGTATTTAGTTTAGAAAACTCGTGGCGGTGTTAACACTCAATTACTCTACGGTTACTATTATTTGTACCGCTCAAGTCAACCTTGAATCCAACCCTTCCATGACAGCCCTTCCATTTAAAACCCCGAGTGTGAAGCAACAGAAGTGCTGGACTGCTCTTCAAATCGTTCGCCAATGTTTTATAATGTTGTAGGTTTCAGATACTTATTTTAACCTTTGTTGGTGATAATATTTGGTGTAAAATGATTTATTAGTGTATTTTCATTCACCTCAGTCTTTCTTGTTGTGCTATTTATTCGAGCGGTCTGATATTCGTGAGTGTGGCTACATCGTTCGTCCAAGTCTGAGCAGTGTGTGTGTGCATTTCGCGGCTTGCAGTTGCAGCTGGAGCGGTTCTAAAGCTAAATACTGAGAAAGTTGTTGGTGTACTGTATTAGTTTATGAAATTTAGTAGTTTTCGGTCTTTCATCGAAATATCAGCAGTGTGTAAACATTTTGCGACCTGCAGTTAAGCCCTACTGGTTCTTAAGTTCTGACAAAGTTGTTTGTGCATTGTATTCGGTTGTTAAATTCAGTAGTTTTCAGCGGAATCTCATCCTGTTTACGGTGAAATTTTAGTTTAATAAACTTTCACTCACTGTGTTTTATAAAGTTGTTTGTGCGTTATAGTCATTTACTAAATTTAGTACAGTACTTTCCAGCCGGTGTTTCTTGCCGCCTCTAGTGAAGTATTTCAGTAAAAACTTTCTCTCACTGTGTTTAATTTCTCTTACAGTTCCAGTGGCGCTTCAATTTTTGGTTTTAAACAAGAAATTGTGTGAAGTTTTTTCAGGCATTGTGGTTTAACAGTATTAACAGAAGTAGTTGCTTTCTTAGTAGAGAGCAAAATTTGAGATAACTATTGCTAGTTTTTTAAAACGTTATACTACAGGTAACGTTAGGTAACGTAGGCGATCAGTTTTCTCAGTAACTTAACATTTTACCATGAGTGAGAAGTGTGGGCTTTGCCGTACGTTTGTGAGTAGTGGGTTACGGTGTAAGATTTTCTCAAAGTATTTTCTTTTTGAGGAGCAAGAGAGTGAGATCTGTGCCCTTCAGGAGCAGTTTCAAAAAGCAAAGAAGGAGCTAGATAGGATGAGGAGGGATAAGGGTGCTGGGGGATAGTAATTGGCAATTAAGGCAATTAAGAGGAGAGAGTATGCAGATAGTTGCAGTTTTCGTATCACCAATCGATTTGACCAACTGCCAGAGTTTAGTGGAGAGGAGCCTCTTGTAGCTGTAGGTGCGGGAAACATGCAGCACACCTTACTAGTTGAGAACCCTAAGACAGTTGCAGTTTCAGAGAAAGAAGAAGGTTCTGCTACTAGGTAGTTCACATGACAGAGGTGTGCGCCAGCAGTTGTAGCAAGCGTTGAGGAAAGAGTACCAGGTCACAAACATTACGAAGCCTAGCGCAGGATTGGCTCAGGTGACTGTTAACTTAAGGTAGTAATGTAGGAATTTTACGAAAGAGGATCAGATGGTGGTTGTGGGTGGGGCTGGATATAGTCTTGGTAGGGAGGGGGAGTAGGATGTAGATGGTGAACTGGGAAAGATAGCTACTCAAACTGATTACACAAATATGCCCTTCGTGCAGCTGTTCCTGC
Organism: Schistocerca serialis cubense; assembly: GCF_023864345.2. NCBI lineage: Eukaryota > Metazoa > Arthropoda > Insecta > Orthoptera > Acrididae > Schistocerca > Schistocerca serialis. The sequence continues at coordinate 250,566,756 of NC_064645.1, read as the reverse complement.
ATCATGATCGGCCTCATTTTAATGCTGCTGTTAGAGTTGATAACATAGTACTTCAATGGCACTGATGGCGGTGGACGTGACTTGTATCGCAGTGGTGCCAGTTGCATCTATTAATAGATCGTGTTTCACTAGGCGTGGCCTGCGTCTCAATAGGTATGGGAAAGGCAGGTTGGCAAAGAATATAGTGACAGTGTAGTGGACGGTGGTGTGATCAGTCATGAAATAAATCCTCTAATAATTGGGGTTAGAGATGCACTTTGCTTAGACTGAAGGCAGTTGGTAGGTATCCTTGCTTAAAGGAAATCACTCTTGCAAAAGAACCTTCAAAGAAAGTCAGGTATCCAAGTTTTGAAGGAATTAGCATATTTCACCGAAATATAAGTGATATTAGAGACAAAGTTAATGAACTACTTACAGACGTTGGCTTTACATTATTGGTATATTAGTGCACCACTTAAATAGTTTGACAAATCAGTGGCTTCCTATACCAGGATACAGATTGACTGGCTGTTTTTCAAGGAGTTCTTTGCGGAATGGGGGGTAGCCATGGACGTAAAACTGTATTCCATCTGAGTTCGTAGATGTATCAAAACTCTGCACTGTTCGTGTATTTGAATGTTGTGCAGGGGACAGTTGAATTTAGTAAATCTAAACTTTTAATTGTTGATTTAAAGGTCCCCTAACTCTGAGTAAAGAGCGTTGCTGCTGGAGAGTTCTTGGTTCACTTTATAGGAAGCGGCAAAAATCTGCTGTACTTGGTGACTTGAATACTAATTTTGTACGTGACAGTGCAAGAAAAAGGATGTTCGATGAACTCATAAATTCATATGATCTGATGCATCGTGTATTTGTCCAATAATGTTGCAGGAAAACAGTAAATATACTTCTCCATGATACCGACAAGGCGGAGTTTGAGTCTATAGTTGAATCACTTAAGAACTCTCTTGGACACAGTGGAGTATCTAGCAGAATACTGAAGTACTACGCTGCACATGTTAGCCCTATACTTAGCAACATTTGTAATTTTTCCTTTAGGAATGGTCAGTTTCCTGAACGATTGAAGTACTCAGTAGTAAAGCCCCTTTATCAAAAGGTAAATGGGGATAATGTCGACAATTTTAAACGTACTTCTGTGCCATCAGTGTTTGCTAAATTTATTGAAAAGGCTATGTATGTAAGATAATTGATCATTTCATTTCACATAATTTGCTGGAAAATGTACAGATTGATTTTAGTAGTGGTTTAACAACTGAAAACGCTGTATTCTCTTTTCTCTGTTGGGTACCCGATGGGAGGTTTCGAACGCTAACCGTCTTTTTTTATTTAACTACGGCATTTGACAGTTTTATCACAAAATATTGATCCAGACGTTGTACCATTATGGAATACGGGGAGTAGCTCACAATTGGTTCACCTCTTACCTTAAGAATAGACAGCAAAAGGTCATTCTCCACATTTCTGAGAATGACTAGGATGTGGGGTCCGAGTGGGGTACGGATAAATGCGGGGTGCCTAGGAATAAGCGCTGGGGCCAAGCCCGTACCTTATCTACGTAAATTATATGCCTTCTAGAATTACAGATGATTCTATTTGCTGATGACACTAGCTTGGTAGTATAGGATGCTGTGTGCAACGTTGACACTGTTTCAAATAGTGCAGTTCAGGACGTACGTTCACGGCTTGTAGAAAATAAACTAGCAATATATCACAGTAAGACTCAGGTTTTACGGTTTCTAACATATAACTCAACTAAACCTGGAGATTAAATTACAGAGAGTCAGCCTATGACTGATGAACTGAACAGTTTAAATTTTTAGGTGTTCATATAGACAATAAACTGTCGTGGAAAGGTCATGTTCAGGATCTTGTTCAAAGACTTAACCCTGCCATTTTTTGTATAAGATTAGTACCTGAAGTATGTGATAATTCGACACGAAAGAGTAGTCTACTTTTCTTATTTCTCTTATGAGGTATGGCATTATATTTTGGAGTAACTCTTCCCATTCTCAAAGGGTATTTTTGGCTTAGAAACGGGCGGTTCTGGCAATAAATGATGTAAGTTCTCGATCCTCTTGTAGACCCCTTCTGGGCATTCTGACATTCGCCTCTCAATACATACGTGCTCCAATGTCGTTTCTTGTTAACAGTATCAGCTTACTTCCAAGAATTAGCAGCTTTCACTCAGTTAATACTAGGCGATAATCCTATCTGCATTTGGATCGCACCTTCCTCACTACTCTGCAGAGAGAGGTGCAATATTCTGCTGCATCCATTTTCCCGGTAATCCACATGCATTCAAGTCTATACTGAAGAGTCTAATCATGGTTCTCGCCTTCTATTCCGTCGATGAATTCATTGAAAAAGTAAACTAATTTCTGTGTTATATTACTAAGTGCGTTTACATAAACTTATATACCGTCGTCTTTTTAGGATTCACAAACATTTTATTTTATCTATTATTACTTTTCAGTTTACTTCATGTATTGGCACATTCCATGTCCATAGAGATTTGTGCTCCCCCCCATGAATCATGGACCTTGCCGTTGGTGGGGAGGCTTGCGTGCCTCAGCGATGCAGATAGCCGTACCGTGGGTGCAACCACAACGGAGGGGTATCTGTTGAGAGGCCAGACAAACGTGTAGTTCCTGAAAAGGGGCAGCAGCCTTTTCAGTAGTTGCAGGGGCAACAGTCTGGATGATTGACTGATCTGGCATTGTAACAATAACCAAAACAGCCTTGCTGTGCGGGTACTGCGAACGGCTGAAAGCAAGGGGAAACTACGGCCGTAATTTTTCCCTAGGGCATGCAGCTTTACTGTATGGTTAAATGATGATGGCGTCCTCTTGGGTAAAATATTCCGGAGGTAAAATAGTCCTCCATTCGGATCTTCGGGAGGGGACTACTCAAGAGGATGTCGTTATCAGGAGAAAGAAAACTGGCGTTCTACGGATCGGAGCGTGGAATGTCAGATCCCTTACTCGGGCAGGTACGTCAGAAAATTTAAAAAGGGAAATGGATAGGTTGAAGTTAGATATAGTGGGAATTAGTGAAGTTCGGTGGCAGGAGGAACAAGACTTTTGGTCAGGCGAATAGAGGGTTATAAATACAAAATCAAATAGGGGTAATGCAGGAGTAGGTTTACTAATGAATAGGAAAATAGGAATGCGCGTAAGCTACTACAAACAGCATAGTGAACGCATTACTGTGGCCGAGATAGACACAAAGCCCACGCCTACTACAGTAGCACAAGTTTATATGCCAACTAGTCCGCAGATGACGAAGAAATTCAAGAAATGTATGATGAAATCAAAGAAATTATTCAGATAGTGAAGGGAGATGAAAATATAAAAGTCATGGGTGACTGGAATTCGTCAGTAGGAAAAGGGAGAGAAGGAAACGTAGTAGGTGAACATGGATTGGGGGTAAGAAATGAAAGAGGAAGCCGCCTGGTAGAATTTTGCACAGAGCACAACTTAATCATAGCTAACATTTGGTTCAAGAATCATAAAAGAAGGTTGTATACATGGAAAAAGCCTGGAGATACTGACAGATTCCAGATAGATTATATAATGGTAAGGCAGATATTTAGGAACCAGGTTTTAAATTGTAAGACATTTCCAGGGGCAGATTTGGACTCTGACCACAATCTATTGGTTATGAACTGTAGATTAAAACTGAAGAAACTGCAAAAAGGTGGGAATTTAAGGAGATGGGACCTGGATAAACTGAAAGAACCAGAGGTTGTACAGAGTTTCAGGGAGAGCATAAGGCAACAATTAACAAGAATGGGGGAAAGAAATACAGTAGAAGAAGAATGGGTAGCTTTGAGGGATGAAATTTTGAAGGCAGCAGAGGATCAAGTAGGTAAAAAGACGAGGGCTAGTAGAAATCCTTGGGTAACAGAAGAAATATTGAATTTAATTGATGAAAGGAGAAAATATAAAAATGCAGTAAATGAAGCAGGCAAAAAGGAGTACAAACGTCTCAAAAATGAGATCGACAGGAAGTGCAAAATGGCTAAGCAGGGATGGCTAGAGGACAAATGTAAGGATGTAGAGGCTTGTCTCACTAGGGATAAGATAGATACTGCCTACAGGAAAATTAAAGAGACCTTTGGAGAGAAGAGAACCACTTGTATGAATATCAAGAGCTCAGATGGCAACCCAGTTCTAAGCAAAGAAGGGAAGGCAGAAAGGTGGAAGGAGTATATAGAGGGTTTATACAAGGGCGATGTACTTGAGGACAATATTATGGAAATGGAAGAGGATGTAGATGAAGATGAAATGGGAGATAAGATACTGCGTGAAGAGTTTGACAGAGCACTGAAAGACCTGAGTCGAAACAAGGCCCTGGGAGTAGACAACATTCCATTAAAACTACTGACAGCCTTGGGAGAGCCAGTCCTGACAAAACTCTACCATCTGGTGAGCAAGATGTACGAGACAGGCGTAATACCTCAGACTTCAAGAAGAATATAATAATTCCAATACCAAAGAAAGCAGGTATTGCCAAATGTGAAAATTACCGAACTATCAGTTTAATAAGTCACAGCTGCAAAATACTAAGGCGAATTCTTTACAGACGAATGGAAAAACTGATAGAAGCCGACCTCGGGGGAGATCAGTTTGGATTCCGTAGAAATATTGGAACACGTGAGGCAATACTGACCCTACGACTTATCTTAGAAGCTAGATTAAGGAAAGGCAAACCTACATTTCTAGCATTTGTAGACTTAGAGAAAGATTATGACAATGTTGACTGGAATACTCTGTTTCAAATGGCAGGGGTAAAATACAGGGAGCGAAAAGCTATTTACAATTTGTACAGAAACCAGATGGCAGTTATAAGAGTCGAGGGACATCAAAGGGAAGCAGTGATTGGGAAGGGAGTGAGACGAGTTTGTAGCCTCTCCCCGATGTTTTTGAACTGTATATTGAGCAAGCAGGGAAGGAAACAAAAGAAAAATTCGGAGTAGGTATTAAAATCCATGGAGAAGAAATAAAAACTTTGAGGTTCGCCGATGACATTGTAATTCTGTCAGAGACAGGAAAGGACTTGGAAGAGCAATTGAACGGAATGGAAAGGAGGATATAAGATGAACATTGACAAAAGCAAAACGAGGGTAATGAAATGTAGTCGAATTAAGTCGGGTGATGCTGAGGGAATTAGATTAGGAAATGAGACACTTAAAGTAGTAAAGGAGTTTGGCTATCTGGGGAGCAAAATAACTGATGATCGTCGAAGTAGAGAGGATATAAAATGTAGACTGGCAATGGCAAGGAAAGCGTTTCTGAAGAAGAGAAATTTGTTAACATCGATTATAGATTTAAGTGTGAGGAAGTTGTTTCTGTAAGTATTTGTATGGAGTGTAGCCATGTATGGAAGTGAAACATGGACGATAAATAGTTTGGACAAGAAAAGAATAGAGCTTTCGAAATGTGGTGCTACAGAAGAATACTGAAGACTAGATGGGTTGATCACATAACTAATGAGGAGGTATTGAATAGAATTGGGGAAAAGAGGAGTTTGTGGCACAACTTGACAAGAAGAAGGCACCGGTTGGTAGGACATGTTCTGAGGCATCAAGGGATCACAAATTTAGCATTGGAGGGCAGCGTGGAGGGTAAAAATCGTAGATGGAGACCAAGAAATGAATACACTAAGCAGATTCAGAAGGATGTAGGTTGCAGTAAGTACTGGGAGATGAAAAAGCTTGCACAGGATAGAGTAGCATGGAGAGCTGCATCAAACCAGTCTCAGGACTGAAGACAACAACAACAACAACAGAGATATGTGCTCAGTTTGGGCCTAAGGAACTAGACGTGTAAAACAAAATAAAATAAACCGAAGACTTTTGATCTAATAAATGCTTCGTCGTACGACTTGGAATAGAGTTCTCCTACACTATTTAGAGACGCGATGTGATCATGGTGAAGCAATTTCACAGAGGCGAGTTTGTAACAGGTTGGTACGACTCTACAAAAGTTTAACGGAAATGAGCAGGGATCTTAGATATTGTTTAATGAAACACAGGATTCTCTTAGAAAACTATGCATTTTTCGCAGAGTAAAGACGTAATTATAATGCATAATGGGTGATCAAACAGATGCCGTTCGAATGTCGTACACTTCAGAATCGGTATGCCAATCGGGAAAAATCGCCGTGCCGTGAGGCTTTTACCTCACCGGAGCACCGGGTTGAAGATGTTGTTGTTGTTCGTATCTTCAGTCCTGACACTGTTTGACGCAGCTCTCCATGCTACTACATCCTATGCAAGCTTCTTCATCTCCAAGTACCTACTGCAACTTACATCCTTCTGAATCTGCTAAGTGTATTCATCAATAGGACTCTCCCTCCTATTGCCCCAATAATAATTCTTAAAATGATAATTGTTCAAATGAAAGTTCTTATTTGAATACAATAAGATAATACCATTATTGGGGCAATTTTTTGTCATGTTATTAGTGTTAAACAGTTATTTCATCTCGATGCTCCTATTACTTCTGGAAATCAGAAATGATTTTTACCCTCTACGCTGCCCTCCAATATTAAATCAATTGATGCCTCAGAACATGTCCTACCAACCGATCTCTTCTTCTAGTCAAGTTGTGCCAGAAATTCCTCTTCTTCCCAGTTCTATTTAGTGCGTTCTCATTAGTTACGTGATCTACCCTTCTAATCTTCAACATTCTTTTGTAGCACCACGTATCCAAAGCTTCTATTCGCTTCTTGTCTAAACTATTTCTTGGCCTTGTTTCATTTCCATACATGGCTACACTCCATACAAATACTTTCAGAAAAGACTTCCTGACAATTAAATTTATACTCGATGTTAACAAATTTCTCTTCTCCAGAAACGGTTTTTCCTTGCCATTGCCAGTCTCCATTTCACATCCTCCCTGCTTCGACCATCATCAGTTATTTTGCTCCCAAATAGCAAAACTCATCTACTGCTTTAAGAGCCTCAAAAAAATGGGTCAAATGGCTCTGAGCACTAATGGACTTAACATCTATGGTCATCAGTCCCCTAGAACTTAGAACTACTTAAATCTAACTAACCTAAGGACAGCACACAATCCCCAGTCATCACGAGGCAGAGAAAATCCCTGACCCCGCCGGGAATTGAACATGGTACCCGGGCGCGGGAAGCGAGAACGCTACGGCGCGACCACGAGCTGCGGACTAAGAGTCTCATTTACTAACCTAATTCCCTCAGCATCACCTGATTTAATTCGACTACATTCCATTATCCACGTTTTGCTTTTGTTGATGTTCATCTTATATCCTCCTTTCAAGACACTGTCCATTCCGTTCAACTGCTCTTCCAGGTGCTTTGCTGTCCCTGACAGAATTACAATGTCACCGACGAGCCTCAACGTTTCTATTTCTTCTCCATGGGTTTTAATTCCTGCAACTATTTTTTCTCTTGTTTCCTTTAAAGCTTGCTCAATATATGGATCGATTAACATCGGGGATAGGCTATAACCCGGTCTCAATCCCTTCCCCACCACTGCTTCCCTTTCATGCCCCTCGACTCTTATAACTGCCATCTGGTTTCTGTACGAACTGTAAATAGCGTTTCGCTCCCTGTATTTTACCCCTTCTACCTTCTGAATTTGAAGGAGAGTATTCCAGTCGTAATTGTCAAAGGCTTTCTCTAAGTCTACAAATGCTAGAAACGTATCTTTTAAGATAAGTCGTAGGGTCAGTATTTCCTCACGTGTTCCAACGTTTCTACGGAATACAAACTGATATTTCCTGAGGTCAGCTTCTACCACTTTTTCCATTCGTCTCTAATGAATTCTTGTCAGTATTTTGCAACCGTGACTGATTAAACTGATAGTTCAATAATTTTCACACCTGTCAACACGTGCTTTCTTTGGGATTGAAATTATTGTATCCTTTTTGAAGGTTGCAGATAGTTCGCCTGTCTCACACATCTTGCTCACCAGATGGTAGAGTTTTGTCATGGCTGGCTCTCCCAAGGCTTGAAGATACCCGTTTGGTGAAATACCGTGTTCTGCAACGTGAAGAAGTCCGCAAACGCCTGCTGTACATCTTCGTCCGTCAGGTATTGTCGACAATTCAAAGCCTTTTATAAGGGACCGAAGGCGTAATAATAGCATTTGGAAGGATAGGGACTATTTGGCAGGTGCTCTAGTGTCTCCCACTAGAGCAGCGTGACCTCTGTGTTAAGACATTTGCGGTGCGGGTATGTGTTTTGTCACGAAGCTGTCGTATTCCTTGTCGGACACCATTCCATAATGGTGGTCTTCGACTGACATGACGCCCCATATGCATTCTTTACTCTCCGATGAGTGTCACCTTCAGCATCGTAGAGAAGAATAACAGCACGTTGGTCCTGTTTAGATACATGTGGTAATGACGCAGCCACAGTTGACGTTCCCGCTCTTACCTCACGCTCGTCGGAAGGATACGAAAGATGCATTAATCCCTTGCGGTGTCGGTGCTTGTGTACCCGCACTCGAGTCGCGCTTCGTTGCATACTCGCTGCAGCAGTGCTCTCAAACGGTAACTTTTTGATCACCCCTTACACATCGTTGGGTTACCATAACTATGTTCTATAATTTTACATTTAGCATTAGTTGTGGACAAACGGCGAACTGAACTTAAATATAGAATTTGAAATGTGCGCGCACACACATGCTTTGCAGAGGAAACCTAGTTGCAGCACATTGATTCACTGCAGCTGGCTAGGCACTTTACAAAAGGCCGAACCCGACAGGAATTTATGTAGTGTGGGAGACGGACCGCAACGGTAAAATAATTTGTCTGCGAAAAACCAAGGCAAAATGAGAGAATGGTTTTCTACACTCGCGGTTCTAATTTTACCTTGACCCAAGGTCACACCACCTGTCTCCAGTGCCGACGCAGAACATATTGCAGTCATTACATTTATTCCAACACTGGCAACATTTCCCCACCGGAGATTCGAGTCCTCCCTCGGGCATGGGTGTATATGTCGTTCTTAACAGAAGTTAGTTTAAGGTAGTTTAAGTAGTGCGAAAGACTAGGGAATTCACACACATCTGGACATTTTGCAAAATTTCATGTAACGACTGCGCCAAGTTTTACGTCGGGCAAACGGGATGAAGCTTTACAATTCGATTCAAAGAACATAAAAGAAATTGTGCAAGCAACCACTCAAGCTTCCACTTGCACCTAAAGAATCAAACCCACTCTACAGAAGACATCGAAAATGCTTAAAAATTCTACTTACGATACCTAGTGGCCGTACTGTGAACATTCTGGAAGAATTAGAAATTTACACACATACAACACAAGTCCCATCGACATCCTCAATAATAAATCGATTTGAAAGATAAAAGTTTGTTAGAAAGCTTTGGAAGGCGTGCCGGTCCCGGCATAAATCCGCCCGGCGTATTAGCGTCGAGGTCCGGAATGGCGGCGAGCCTGTGGATGGCTTTTAAGGCGGTTTTCCATCTGCTTCGGCGAATGCGGGCTCGTTCCCCATATTCCGCCTCAGTTACACAATTTCGGCGATTGCTGCGGAATCACTGCCTCCACATACGCGTTCACCATAATAACTCTACCACGCAAACATTGGGGCTACACTCGTCTGGTATGAGACGTTCCTAGGAGAGGGGTTGGGGGGGGAGGGGGGGGTTCCACTGGAGGCTGAACCGCACAATAACCCTGGGTTCAGTGTGGGGCGGCGGTGAGGAGGGTGGACTGCTGTGGCCTGTCGTGGGGTTACGAACCACTGAGGGCTACGGCGGGTGAAGGCTCTGTCGTTTCTAGGTCCCCGGTTCAACCCACAATACAATATAAAGCTTTACTGATATTTTAGAAGAAGAAAACCAATAAAAACCAAAAGACACATGATACAAAAGAACACTAGGCAACATTTAAGAGCAATTAACAAAGCTCTAATTTCTATGACATTCAACCACAACCTATGACCTTCAGGGATCCATCTACTCCGCAAACACAAAACATTGTAGGAACGAGGTCAATTTATAAGTCAAAAATATAGAATTCCACACAGAAATATTTACGTGATTCATAGAACTTGTTGCCATACAAATATCCGCTTCAAGATACATTATGAACGCCACTTGACTTAGACGTACGTATATTTGTAAAATAACTGTACATGAAACGTACATAGACATAAGTAAGCTATATTGATTGTAACACTGACAGGCATACTTCCAGCCGGAAGAAGCATGTAGTGAAGAAATTCGACCAGCACAAGCTAAATAAAATATTTTCCGGCTTTCTGACTATTATTTTATATTAAAATTACATTTTTGGCCTTATATATGCTGCGGAACCAGGAGAGAAGAAATCAGAAGAGGATCAGTATAGTTTGCTACACAATATCTATTTCGTCCTTTAGTTTGTTAATCCACTGAAGTATTTTCGCCTATTCCGAAATTACGTCTATTGTTTCCTTGTATATGCAGCATTTCTATAACAAAACGCCAGAAGTAAATGGGAAACGAACCCCAGACATTTCAAGTTCACAGTGCAACACCCGCTCGCAGAGCTACCATCTCGCGGCGTAATTCTCGCTACAACGTCCTATCCAACTCCGGCGTGAAAAGTAGCGCACACTGAAGTGACGCCGAATATTATTAAGTCACATTTATCCTAATAAAGAGAACACTTGCTCTGTTCCGACGGTAGACGGGATTCCCACATTCCGAGCAGGTAAACAAAAGAATGCGTCGTAATTAAGGCCTTATTAAAGTTTGTTTGGTGCGGCGTCCCCCCGCCATTCAGGGCTTTCGTGGCGGGTTTCACGGAGCGGCGTTCGCTTTGTGCGGCTGTTTGATGTGAGTGCGTTAGCCTTGTCGGGCGATTCACGCGGGGCTCGGGAACACGGGGCAAATGCCTGGCGCCTCGGAGCACTGTCTTTTGTCTGGCAGCCTACAGCAGCAGCCGCCGAAAAAGGTTTTCTGGTCGGCGGGCACCCGGCGTCTATGCCGCGAGGCTAATCGTCACCTCGCCGGCCTTTGTGTCTTCAGCCCCACTTGTGTGTCTGTGGTGCATATACGGGTCGACATTGTGAGCATACGTTTTTTTTTCTCTTTTTCGCGTAGAATGGGAAGAAGCCCTGTTGCGACGTCAGTTATAAAAAGTTACATCTGCATCTCCGGATCTGTGACTGCCAGTTTCAGGTCACGAGGTTCGTGGCTTCATCGTTGGCAGAGTTCCACAGTGTTGTGCGGGCAAAGAACAATAGAACAGCACAAGTTATAATGATCGTGTTTAGGAAAAGAACACACTTCATTTGCCATTTTCTTTTAATTTTGAGGCGTCAGATTGTTATAAATAGATGTTATCTGTTCTTTCGGACATGTCCGAGAACTGAATAAATCACGGAATAATGTAGATAGAGAGGTACAAATTGACACACATGCTTGGAATGACATGCGGTTTTATTAGAACCAAACAAATACAAAAGTTAAGAAAATGTACGACAGATGGCGATTCATCTGGTCAGAATAGCAATAATTATCATAACAAAGTAAGACAAAGCAAAGATGATATTCTTTACAGGAAATGCTCAATATGTCCACCATCATTCCTTAACAATATCTGTAGTCGAGGAATAATGTTGTGAACAGCACTGTAAAGCATGTCCGGAGTTATTGTGAGGCATTGGCGTCGGATGTTGTCTTCCAGCATCCCTAGAGATGTCGGTCGATCACGATACACTTGCGACTTCAGGTAACCCCAAAACCAATAATCGCTCGGACTTAGGTCTGGGGACCTCGGAGGCCAAGCATGACGAAAGTGACGTCTGAGCACACAATCATCACCAAATGACGCGCGCAAGAGATCTTTCATGCGTCTAGCAATATGGGGTGGAGTGCTTGGTTCTAATAAAACCCCATGTCATTCCAAGCATGTGTGTCAAATTTTACATCTCTATCTACATTATTCCTTGGATATATATATATATATATATATATATATATATATATATATATATATATTCCTGGAAATTGAAATAAGAACACCGTGAATTCATTGTCCCAGGAAGGGGAAACTTTATTGACACATTCCTGGGGTCACATACATCACATGATCACACTGACAGAACCACAGGCACATAGACACAGGCAACAGAGCATGCACAATGTCGGCACTAGTACAGTGTATATCCACCTTTCGCAGCAATGCAGGCTGCTATTCTCCCATGGAGACGATCGTAGAGATGCTGGATGTAGTCCTGTGGAACGGCTTGCCATGCCATTTCCACCTGGCGCCTCAGTTGGACCAGCGTTTCGTGCTGGACGTGCAGACCGCGTGAGACGACGCTTCATCCAGTCCCAAACATGCTCAATGGGGGACAGATCCGGAGATCTTGCTGGCGAGGGTAGTTGACTTACACCTTCTACAGCACGTTGGGTGGCACGGGATACATGCGGACGTACATTGTCCTGTTGGAACAGCAAGTTCCCTTGCCGGTCTAGGAATGGTAGAACGATGGGTTCGATGACGGTTTGGATGTACCGTGCACTATTCAGTGTCCCCTCGACGATCACCAGTGGTGTACGGCCAGTGTAGGAGATCGCTCCCCACACCATGATGCCAGGTGTTGGCCCTGTGTGCCTCGGTCGTATGCAGTCCTGATTGTGGCGCTCACCTGCACGGCACCAAACACGCATACGACCATCATTGGCACCAAGGCAGAAGCGACTCTCATCGCTGAAGACGACACGTCTCCATTCGTCCCTCCATTCACGCCTGTCGCGACACCACTGGAGGCGGGCTGCAAGATGTTGGGGCGTGAGCGGAAGACGGCCTAACGGTGTGCGGGACCGTAGCCCAGCTTCATGGAGACGGTTGCGAATGGTCCTCGCCGATACCCCAGGAGCAACAGTGTCCCTAATTTGCTGGGAAGTGGCGGTGCGGTCCCCTACGGCACTGCGTAGGATCCTACGGTCTTGGCGTGCATCCGTGCGTCGCTGCGGTCCGGTCCCAGGTCGACACGCACGTGCACCTTCCGCCGACCACTGGCGACAACATCGATGTACTGTGGAGACCTCACGCCCCACGTGTTGAGCAATTCGGCGGTACGTCCACCCGGCCTCCCGCATGCCCACTATACGCCCTCGCTCAAAGTCCGTCAACTGCACATACGGTTCACGTCCACGCTGTCGCGGCATGCTACCAGTGTTAAAGACTGCGATGGAGCTCCGTATGCCACGGCAAACTGGCTGACACTGACGGCGGCGGTGCACAAATGCTGCGCAGCTAGCGCCATTCGACGGCCAACACCGCGGTTCCTGGTGTGTCCGCTGTGCCGTGCGTGTGATCATTGCTTGTACAGCCCTCTCGCAGTGTCCGGAGCAAGTATGGTGGGTCTGACACACCGGTGTCAATGTGTTCTTTTTTCCATTTCCAGGAGTGTATATATATACCGGGTGATCAAAAAGTCACTATATATATAGTTAAGGCTCACCGGCCATTTGACCATCTTCTTCTGTGCGGATGCACAAACAGTGCTGGCAATCTTACGGGAATCGGCAAAAAGCCGCGAGTAATGAGCATAATGGGCAGGGGCGCTATTGAATATAGTGCGGGAAAATAAGTTGGAATGTGGGTCTCACGGGAGGCGTGCCAGGGATAAGTCCCTGCAGTCGCACAATCCTCTGTGTCTTCGGTGGCTCAGATGGACGCTGGCACGGTAGCTCAGCGTGTTCGTCCAGAGAGCTGGTTGCCCTCTGTAACAAAAAACTGAGCGGAAGGATCAACAAACGAACTTGAACGGATCTCATGTGAGGTCCGCAACGACAAAACACAACGATAAAAAAAATGGATATTGCGTCTGCCATGTAATCAGAAGATCCCGCGTTCGAGTGCCAGTCGGGGCACACATTTTCAACTGTCCCCGTTGACTTATATCAACGCATGTATGCAGCTAGGGGTATTCATTTCATTGAAATTAAGATAATTTGCCTAAATTTAATACGACTGATTTTTGTTGTTAACAGAATATAAAATCCGCTTCAGGTGCCATTGTGTGTGTGTGAAATCTTATGGGACTTAACTGCTAAGGTCGTCAGTCCCTAAGCTTACTCACTACTTAACCTAAACTATCCTAAGGACAGACACACACACCTATGCCCGAGGGAGGACTCGAACCTCCGCCGGGACCAGCCGCACATCAGGTGCCATTAATTTCTTATTTATTGCACGATCGGTTTCGAAGTATAAAGCTTCTTCCTCAGGTGCCACCAACTGAGAACAAGAGGAGGAGCTACTAGAGTACAAGAATTAAGGGTCTGACAAACCAAAATGAAAGGTGAAGCTGTGAAGAGTGTATCTATTGAGCTTGTCAGTAAGGAGAGATCATACACATAAAAAAACCGTAAGTCA